>NC_073695.1:113897415-114197415 GCF_029784165.1 Wyeomyia smithii | reverse complement strand
TCAACTCGTTTGCCGTTGGAATGGAGACCTCCGTCGCTGTTGTTGTTGATATTGTGCTAAAATGTCAATTGGCACATGAATGGAGAGTGAAAAAGTACCTCCGTTTCGTAACTACTATTGAAAAACGTAGCTGAGCTCTTTAAAACGAATTAAAAGTGGTCGAATGCACAAACAACGGTACGAGGTGAGTAAACATTGTGTGGTTTTTCAGAGATTCCCTAAAGAGCATCCATAGAGGTAGCCGGTGGTTTTTAATGCGTAGATGATGGAAATATGTGCACAGTTCGCAAGCGTACAGTTTGTATAATAATGAAATTATTTGCTCGTATGTGAAACATACTTTCAACAAAGTTGTCTCAAAATTTCGTTGAAATCGAAGGACTACAAATATACTAGTTCACTAGCTATGGAAATTACCAACATTATTTTAATATTTCACATCTTCCGAAAATTAGTTCGGCTTTAGAACTCGCATAATTTTTGCAATATTTCATAATTTGAAACACGAAATATTACAAGAATAATTCAAAATTGTTAGGAATTGAGTTTGTTTAATTAGCCCATTTCTCGCGGTGAAAAATTCATTTTTGCTTCAAAAATCAATCTAAAATTTTAAATATATTAAAGAACGATCTGTTCTCAAATTGTATTCATCAGTGCTCTAGTTGAAAATTTAGAATAAAATCGGTGAACTGTAGTCAAACTTTAGATGTGGTATACACAGGTGAGGTTCTTCAGATAAAAATTCCTGCGTATAAATTTGATTATATTGAAGATTGACGATAAAACTCCGTTATGCTGAAATTAGCGATGATTATGATGGCCAGCCAAACAGTAGAAACCTCCCACCACAAATTCATATCAGCGATGCTGAAATCGAGGTGGTAGACGAGTTCGTGTACCTGGGTGCACTGGTGACTACTGACAACGACACCAGCAGAGAAATTCGTCGACGCCTGATTGCAGGAAATCGTGCCTACTTCGGACTCCGGAGGACGCTTCGCTCGAATAAAATCCGCCGCTGCGCGAAGTTGACCATCTACAAAACACTGATAAGATCTGTAGTCTTCTACGGCCACGAAACCTGGACCATGCTCGTGGAGGACCAACGCGCCCTCGGGGTTTTCGAACAGAAGGTGCTGCGTACCATCTGTGGTGGAGTGCAGATGGATGATGGATCATGACGTAGGCGGATGAATCACGACTTGCATCAGCTGCTGGGAGAACCACTCATCGTTTAAACGGCGAAAATCGGAAGACTACGGTGGGCTGGGTATGTCGTCATGATGTCGGACGACAACCCGGTGAAAATGGTTCTTGATAACGACCCGACTGGAACGAGGCGACGGGGCGCACAGCGAGCTCAGTGGCTCGATCAAGTGGAAGACGACCTGTGGGGCCTCCGCAGACGACATGCCTGGCGAGCTGCAGTAATGGATCGAAAGGAATGGCGACTACTTCGAAATAAGTGCCGGCAAATGCATGTACCGCTGATGCTACCGCTACCGCACAGAGGCAGCTCTTTAAAAGGCTATGCCATTGCATCTACCACTGACGCTGATAGCACTATCGCTGCTGGTACTCACTGCCGCTACTCCTGCTACCCACTGCTACAGAAATAGAACTATATCAGTGGATATTCACTAGACACATTCTTTGCGAAAATACACCAACAAACCAATTTTTGAAATGCATATTCCAGCAATGTAAATATTTTTCCTAGATTCTACAGTACTTGAACCTTCCAGATACGTGAAAGTCAAATTTATAGTGTTTAAGAAACTGTAGAAAACTAATTGCAAAGTTCAAGTAAAATTATTAAAATACAAGCTTTTTTAGTTACATATTTTTAAATGGTTCCAAATGATCAGGAGAATATATTTATGATATTTTTTTAGGTTCGCATGACTGCAAAATAAATGCTTTATTCAATGCCTAAAGGGTTTTGATGTGAAATTTCAAATATGTTGATTTTGAGCCAATATGAAAACAAGAGTATTTTAGTGTTGTAACGTCACGAAAAAAGTTTTGTTTTTCACTTCATGGGAACTTCTTATATTTAACCAAACTAATATTTCTTTTTCTTTTTATGCTCAAAAATACCTTTAATTTGACACTAAAAGATCATAGCTAGGTTGAATACAACTTAAGTTACAACCGGGTTTAGTTTGCGTTGTAACGTTCCGATTTTTTTTCTCCCCATATGATGCGTTTTAATTACTTTACGACACATATGTCATATAATTGAGAATAAATTTTGTAAAATGAGTTAATGTTTTTATTCATTAAACTGTGGGTCATCCATGAGTAACATTACAATCTAAAAAATCCTTATATTATTATATTTAAAGGAAAAAGTCTGATCTGTGCTGAAAACATCAGTACCATGGAACGGGGTGAAATTGATCAATTTTTATAACAATTTCCAATGTACATTTTTCCCGAAATAGTATAATTTTAAAATATGTACTGGTATGTGCTGCAGTATGCCTCTATGGCTATTAATGAAATTTCTATCGTCTACTTCATGAAATAAATTTTATAATTCTATAAGGTACTATGAGGTAAATTGGGGTGAAATTGATCACCATTGAAATCCATACATTCTTTTGGCAATGTGCTTTTTTTCGATATGCTAAAGATAAATGATGATTTCTGTACTGAAAATATCATTTACACCTAGTTAAGAAACGAAAATAACAATATTTCAGGTTAAAATTTGTTTATTTTGGTTCACGAGCTGCTTGTTGCTAAATTTGCTCTTATTTGATCGTCGTTAGACCAATTTCAACTCAGTTTAATGCAAAAGCTCAAAAACTAGATCTGAGATTAAAATCTTTGTGGTTTCCCGCGAATTCATCAGCATTTCTTTAATGGTATGGAATGATCATTGTTGAAAATTTCATTTTTGAGCTTTTGTCAAACTTTACTCACTTCTCCAAATTTAACGTAATTAACCCTGAACTGAGATTACTTTAAGTAAATTCAATACTTTTTTTTTGTTTTTTGGAAACTTGTTTGATCGAATTTGATTGAGTTCTGACTGAGTTAGAAGAATATTTCGAAAATATGAAAAATTGCACCGGGCATGCAAGGGTTAACTTTGACAGGTATGTGAATCATGCAAAAGTTGCGTTTGAGGACACGTTAACAATACCTAGTGTTGTAAGAGCAAAATCTTTTGATAAGTATTTTTTATCACGAATTTTCAGTTGATCGATTTCACCCCATTCCACGGTATCATTCAGTGATTACGGGTCATCCACAAGTTTTCACACGGTTTTCAGACACATCCATTATACAAATTGGATTTTCTTACTCAACCTTCAGGTGTAGCTCGTTTCCAAGGAACAATTGGACATTTTTTTTTTTTCCAAAATAAGTTTATTTTTCAGGTGCTTTAAATGTGGAAATGTTCCGAAATACTCGAGATTTTTTTTCATATTTTACAATGACCATTACAGATCGGATTCGATTATCCGGAACTTTAAAAAAATTTCATTCCGGATAATCGAATCACAGAAAAAAAAATTAAAATTTGCGATTAACAAAAATAAAATAAATATTTACTTTTTTTATTTTACTTGTATGATGCAGTGGTGTAACCAGAAATGGAGAAACTTTTTTTCCCTAAAAGTGCCTACTCTGGGTTGGTGAGAAGAGTTTTAGGTGACTGAATTGTCTTTCTTATGTTGAAAAAAAAAATCACAGGAGGGTTGTGTGCAAAGCCACGACCGCAAGGTTGTAGTAGAATACTTTTACACAGCTCTACTAACGGCTGTACATTAGCCTACGGCCGGGCGAATTGGCCACGCCGCTTTTCGCGTTTAGCCTGGAAGAGGCCTAATGCGCACGACCAACACAATAGAAAGGTGTTTTCACATTGAAAATTAGACACGGCTTTACTGGAATAAGTGTTGGCAAATAGGGTTTGCAATATTCCCGGAAATTGATTTCCCGGGAAACGGGAATAAAAAATCTCATTTCCCGGGAATTCCCGGGAACCGGGAATGGAAAAATTTCTTAGCAAAAATGATATTTCAATAAAAGTTGAAATATAAACAGTATCTGAAAATCGTTTACAATTTCATTATCAATTCGAATGAAAAACGAATTACAAAACAAAACTTATTCAAGTTTATATCAGAGCCTCTTCGCTAATTTTTATCAAACATATTTACTGTGCCATTACACGATGCGAATTATTTTTAAAAAATAAACTGCATAATCAATCTAGTTTTCATTGGCGTAACAAACCCTTTTGTAATTGGTATTACCATTGATTAGAGAGTAGGATACCATGTAAGAATTTTGATTGTTCAACTAGAACGTTATTTAGCCTCTCGGTAGTTTTCTTTGAAAGACCGAGACAAACTGGAAGGAAATGATAGAATAATTAATAATCTTTTCCAATATGACTCTAAATAAGTTAATTTCCGAGCATTTGAATGTATACGTAATTAATCTCAAAGATGATTTTTCGTGTGAAATCGCGGCCACGACCCAAGTTACGCTGACTGAGTTATTAATAAATTATTTATTTCTGGTCGCATTGATTCACGGGTTTCAAATTTTCTTAATCGATTTAATTTAATTTTAATCAATGGCAAAGAAAGAAATCACTATTCGCGCAGTAGTGAACTAACTGTCAAAGAATGAGATTGCACGAAGCAAATATTTGCCTAATTTTTCGTTTACTGAATAAGACAGCAAATCTTTTCGACAAATAAACGAAGCAAATAAATTAATAGTACTCGGCAAGTAAATATTGACCGTCATTTCAAAAAAATATTTACTTCGTATAATGCCCCTTTTGAAGGTGCTATACACTTTAACGACGTTAGTTCCGTGTTTTGATAGTATATAAAATTTTATTGCAAAATTGTATGGGAAATTATATTGAATCTTGCGAAATTTTTTGAAGTGCTCGGGAATCCTGGGATCCCGGGAATCAATATTTCTGTTCCCGGGATCCGGGAATCCCGGGATTGCAAACCCTATTGGCAAATGCATCTACCGCTAATACCGCCGCTATCGTACGAAAGCGCGTCGTTTCATATGGGAAGTAATATCAACAACGAAAAATGACGCGCGTCTAAGCACACCCGAACTGTTTTGCCATGCCGCTTCCATTTACTTCCTTGGAATTCCGCCTCATGGAAGTACCGGCTGCACCTACCGTTGAGGCTGTACCATACTGCTACTGGTACCCAAAACTATTAACTCTTCAAATTAAGTGTTTTATTTGTCTCTAAAAGAACAATTGTTCAATTCCATATAGGATATAATGCAATCGCAGCTCTGTAATATTACCGACAGTAATATTCTTCTGAACAAAATGGTCCAACTTTTCCATTAGAGGAAGTGCCGGCTGATGTACGGCAAAAATCTCGCCCGATCGCTCGCGTTGGCGTTCAGCCAGGCAGAGGCCTGAGACGTGGTGACCAACCACAGGGCAAGTGATTTGTTTAATTTGAAGGCAGCCACAGGCGCAACCCGAACGGTCCATCCAGCTCACCTTCCGACTAATGAATGTAGCTAGTTTTCCCAGAAACACTCTTTTATAGCCGAAGGGTGCTACGAGTTCAGTTTTACCATTTTGCAATGTGCTTCAGACGAATTAGTCCACAATTCGCATTTGATTTTTGTATCCAGCGAATAAACACCGATGGTGCTCTCACACACGCATCGGATTTAACCCGCATCTTATTGCGGTTTGTAACATCAAGCGATTTCGTTTGCTCGTTGTTGCGTGTTGCATCATGTTGCAACTTGGCAGCTGGGAGACGACGAAATTCTGTTCATGCTGATTGATTGAATCGACTTTATATTAGCTCTGCATAGTCGAACTAACTGCTTTTGTGAATGCGTTCTAACAGGGCAGTTTATTATTCAAAGTCGGTTATGCTGATCGCAGCCATTGCGCTGCCCCTACCGTGGGGGGTTTACTAAATTAAGTAAAAATTAGACAACTACAACAGAATTTGATTGCATCCCGCACAGAATGTCCGCTTGTGTTGATGCCAGAAAATTATAAACCTTCAATTATTTGTTTATTTGCCTTGAAAAAGGCATTTTGCGGTTCAAAATCGGTTGCTGATCGAAACCTTTGAGCTGCCTCAACAGTGGGGGAATTAAGATACACCGACAACATGCACTGTGGAAGCTATTTCACATTCAGTAAATTAGACGGGTGCGACAGATTTAAATTGCTAGGATCCAACACAGAATGCTTGCTTGCGTTGCCAAAAATTATTAACTTTCAATGACTTGTTTATTTGCCTTGAAAAAGGCATTTTGATTTTCAAAATTGGATTTCCTGATGGCAATCTTCATGCTGCCCCAACACGGGGGGAATAATGGTACTCTGGCGACAGACGCTGAGAAGAACCGCGCTGCTCCTGAGACGTGATGACCAACCACAGGGCTAGTGCTGCTGCTAAGAAAGGACGACTGCTGTTATCGCTATACTATTATGAGCGGCTTCGGCTGAAACAGGCTCTTATATAGGCCAAATAGCATGTTTTAAATTGCAAGGTATATGATTCTGTCAACCGTGCTTGGGAAGCAATCATATAACGACCAATCAGAGGTCGAATTTTTCGTTTTGACAAGGCTTGACTATTTTCAATAGTACAATAGTGTGAATAATAAAATTACAATTATCTTATTTTGGGAAGAATCTTAGAAGATTTTCCAATCTATTGCTGCAAGAACGAAGGAAATCCATCGAATACTAACCGATTTATTAGCATTTGAAATTGGACATATTTTTCACTATTTTCGGTTTTAGATTTTCATTTCACATCCCTATGTAGCCGAACTTCCTTAGAGAAGTATTCTATTTCAAAAAATTGAGATGACCGATTTTTTAAAAAAAAATTTCTTGTTGCGAAAAAATTTTTTTTTCATGGTGTGTCTCATATTTTTTTTTTCAATATTATTTTATAAAGGTTCAGACATTATTTTTCGAAGTCATCTTTGACTATTTTTTTCTATCTATTGTTATTATTCCGATATAATTATTTATTAGAAACCGGAAGTCGCCATATTGGATTTCAAAGTGGCGTCTGGATTTGATTTTCGGTCTACGGGCACCTTTTTTGATTCCAGAAATAAGAATTTCAGATGGCATATAAAGTCGATTTCCGAACTATATTCACCATTCTCGTTTATAAATAAAAATAGTTGAGTATAGCTATTTCCAATATTTGGTGATATTTGGCTGTTTACCTAAAACCGGAAGTCACATTATATTCAATTTTAAAATGGTGTCTGGAATTGATTTTCGACCTCTGGGCATTTTCTCGATTTCTGAAATCATATTGAAATAGCATTCAATATGATTTCAGAAATCCATTGTGGCCATTTTGAGCCGTTTTCCAGAAACCGGAAGACGCCATCTTGAAATTCAATATGGCATTGGTTCCAAAAATATTCATATTGGATGGTACTTGACTGTGTATTCAGCTCTCATTGGTCGAAATCTGCGTTCATAACGCGTCTCTACTTTTTTTCAATAGTACTATTTGTAAAGCAAAGCAAAGCCTTGGTGCTACATTCCGATTCGGAACTTGACCTTCTGTTTTCTATACACAGACTTCGCAGCCAACCGTTAAGTGTACATGACATTTGCGGGGCTAGCGCTATTAAATTCTGCGGCATATTGATGGATGCGTAATTAGTTTTCCAATCGCTTGTTACGAAAAGGAAGGAAATCCGTTGACACTAATATCTTAGAAACATGTCCTATACACGAAAACTCCTGGGTGCAAATTTTCAAGATGAACTATTCAACGGTTCAAAAATAATGGAGGTTAATGTAATTCCCCTCCCTTTAACAAATTGGCCCCCACTCACTTGCGGATACAGAAAATTTTCAAATGACCAAATGACACAGCAAAGCCACAAAACACGCTTCATGCTATAAAACTTCTGTTTTTAACTGTAAACAGTTATCGTGGAAGACGTTTTCAAGTGCACAGAGTACAAATTGACCTCTCCTTGCCTACGCTTATGAGATAGAACGAAACTAATAAACGAACTGAGAAACTAAGATGTTATTTGCATTATTTCATTTCTAGTTTTAGATGTGTTAAATGTTCAATATTTATCGCACATTTCGATTAACCTATAGTGGTTGCTGGAGAATCACGAATAAACTAGAAAAAAGGCAAAAATTGAATTGAATAATTGGATTGAAATCAGCCATAATTGGAATTCGACCAGATTTTTCTCTTAGAACTTCAAGTTGTCACGAAAAAACTTGAATGAAATGCTCGGCGCGCTAGTTAGGCTAAATACGGTGGAAATTTCTGTAGTAATTTTAAAAATTTTGACATAAATGTTGCTGATGATTTTATAAAATATGTATGTGGCTATGTAGGGCTCTATTGGACCCTGCCAAGTCATTCCAGGGACAACTTGGGAAACGGACTCGAAGTGAATAAAAATCAGTCCCTAGAGTGTTTTAATCTATTTTAACATAAATATTACTGAGGATTTTGTGAAACATGCTAGTGGCCATAAAGAGTCCCACTGGAACTTACTGCAGAGCGAACATTTTATGAGCAACTCGACAGATGGACTCTGAATGGAAAAAAGTTAACTCCTGGAGTTATCTCATTAATGTTGATACCAATAATGTTTGGTTTTTTTTCCACTTGTTAAAATTTGCCTTGGATCTCAAACATGGTCCCGGAGATCCGGATTTGCGGGAATCATATGAAACAAACGGTTTTTTAGGTTCCGTATACTAAAAATAGACGAATTCTTCAATATTTTGACGAGTCAAGATTTAAAATCAGTGAAGAATTGAAAAAGTTTGAATAATTTTATTTGGGTGGGTACTCGGATACCCTCCCTAACATTTACAGGTGGGTCATTCCATATGAAATGATAACAAAAAACACATGATCATCTGGTGTAACTTTGGAAAAATCCCACGATCTTTTTTTTGATTCTTTTATAATTGGAAAAACCCTAAAAATCATTTCTGTGCTGCTCTTCGGGTTGAAAATTTAACAGATGATCTGAAACAAATATAATTGTATAATGAAAATTAAGAAATTCAAAACTATTTTCTTAAACATTTTATATCTAGAGATTGGCTCATATTATCTCGTAACTGCACTAAATTTGTCATATTAATTGCAGTCCTTTTGAAGAACATAACGATGTTTAAGAAACTAATATCAATATTGTTTTGTTATGTATTTTATATACTTTATTCACTTGCCCTTAAAAGCTTAAGTATATGATAAGTAAAATAGTTATACGTAGATTACAACGCCTAATTACATGAGATTTGTTACTTTTTTTTAACATAGGATTGAACATAACTGGCCTTAAATATAAATCATAATTTGACAACGTTTTCTTTTGTCTCAGAAAAACAAATAAATTTGCGCCGTTTCATTTAAGGAGAAATTCTTCATATAAAACACAGAGTATTGTATAATATTCGTATCGAAAAACTCTCAAAAATAACTTTGCCTCTCTTTGGTAAAAACCAGAAGCGCAAGTGTCATGTTTTTGGGGATTTATCACCTTAAACGGCAATAAATCGCAGCACATCCAATAATCCAAAGTGAAAGGGCCCAGTTCAGCAGATGCATCGACAAATTTACCAATGCGGTATCCTACCACACCGATGAAGCATATTAATTTTGACAGAATACGAGTTTAATTATTACTCAATTGCACCCCCTTGACATGCTTGTGGCTCGCCCAAGCTCTCCAAAACATTGCCCAGTGTTCATGTAGGGCACGCTGGTTGCCGGCCGGATGATGAGTGGCCCTGACTAAGTATCTTCGAAGATGCCAAAAAAGCGTACAAAACCAGTCTCTTACATGCGCATTCGAACAAGATTCCTTTTGAATATGTTGCGCGGGCTGTACCTGGATTATTCCTTAACTGAGAGTAGCGCCCACCCAGAGTCTCGAGAAGATGCCTCTTCAAAGTTAAAAAACCAAAAAAAAAATCACAAGAAGGTTGTATGCAAAGCCACGACCGCAAGGTTGAAGTAGAATACTTTTACAAGAGGCATAACCCGGCTGCTTGCGTGTCAGTCATTTTTTCTAGTAAATAAACGTTGACCGTTCATTGGCAGTATTGTAATTTCTTTTTGTCTGATATTTTGGATGAAGTTCATTGAATATTTTTAAATTTGTGCAAATGAGAAGTTGAAGTGCTGCCGAATTGTAATATGCACATTTAATACGACATCATTAAACGGGAACGGAACAAAGGCTACGGTTATGCAGAACGCGAATGCCGGCACGATGCGATTCGCCTTACCGTGGTGAAATGTACAGCTCTTTTTAAGGCGAAGTAGAGCTATACATTTCAACAGATTTCGTCTTGCCGAATCGCATCGCGCCGTTATTTGCGTTCTGCATGACCGTAGCCAAACACTAAGCGACGCAAACACGTAATAATAATCAGAGTATGCATGTAGATGAAGATAATTAACTTTGGATTATAGCGCAAAACGAGAAAATATTAACTTTTCAAATATTCATTTGTGTTCTTCAAATTTCAGTTGATACATTTAATATCCGATGAAATGTTTGTTCATTATCTGATGAAGCTCTTATATAGGCCAAATGATGCATTCCCAATTTACTAGGTCCATAACTCTGCCGACCGTGCTTGGGAAAGCGCGGTATAACGACCAATCAGAGGTCGAATTTTGTGTTTTGACAAGGCTAAGGAGTTTTCAATAGTACAATAGTTCGAATGATAAAATTGCAATTTCATGCATTTGGTAGGAATCTTAGAAGATTTTCTAATCAATTGCTGCAAAAACGAAGGAAATCCATCGAAAACTAACCGATTTATTAGCATTTGAAATTTTTCTCACTTTTTTCAGTTTTAGATTTTCATTTCACAGCCCTATGTAGCCGAACTTCCTGAGAGAAGTATTCTAATTCAAAATTAAATCTTCATTAATTCATTTGTTGTCCTTATAAGGACAATTGTTCAATTTATCATAGGATGTAGTGTTTATCTTACATCTCTGTGTTACCTTGATAGTGAGGACTAAGGCGCACGGTCAACACAATGAGAAAGGTGTTTTCACATTGAAAACTAGACACGGCTTTACTGGAGGAAGTGTCGGCAAATGCATCTACCGCTAATACCACCGCTATCATACGAAAGCGCGTCGTTTCATGTGGGGAATATCAACAACGAAAAATGACGCGCGTCTAAGCATAACCCGAACTGTTTCGCCGTTCTGCTCCCATTTACCTTCACATCGGCCTCAGGGAAGTACCGGCTGCATTTGCATCTACCGCTGAGGCTGTCACTATACTGCTATTGGTACCAAAAGCTATTAACTCTTCAAATAAATGAATGATGAAACTTCATAGTATTTGCCATCGTTTGCCATCAATAACTCAAAACTGCAAAATTTTGAGTTGTGCCAGTTTTGAATTCAACTGACGATATAACTTGAAAAATATGTGTGACTTCATTCCGGCTCAGAGCGATCATCTGATAAGCTCCACCTCTTGTTTCAGTTTCTAAAGTTTTTCCTCAGTTTCGTAGCACGGATGCACAAAAATGATTTCTTGTCGAGCCGGACCGATAGCACTCTCATTGAAGCAACAAAATAACATCGTCGGCTTCGTGCAACACTGGCACAACTCAAAATTTTGCATTTTTGAGTTTTTGATGGCATACGATGCCAAATACTGTTAAGTTTCATCACACGAAATCCCATTTCGAAAATCACAAAAGTTCCAGAGTTATGAGTAGAAGTGCCTTTGCTGCACAAATCGAAATCTCCATAAAGTTAGTAAAAATAAGGTTTTAACTTGAACAACGTGCTCATAATATGTGCATAATAGACCTAAAGGTGTTACATAAGAATTAGTAATCTTAAACTTCAAAGTTTCCTTTTAAAACGAAAAATGAGTTTTCGACGCAAATTTTCAAAAGCGTTATTCTCGAAACTATGTTTTTTGAGTTGTGCCAGTGTTGCACGAAACCGACGACATGTTTTGTGTCGTGTTGTGCAGCTTGGTTGAAGAAAATGTTCCCGTCCCCGTGTCGCATGTAAGCAGATTATTGCCTTCAGTAGACAGTAGATAGTGTATCCAGCGAATAAACACCGATGGTGCTCTCACACACGCTACGGTTTTAACCCGTATCTTATTGCGGTTTGTAATTTCAAGCGATTTCGTTTGCTCGCTGTTGCGTGTTGCATCATGTTGCAACTTGGCAGCTGGGAGACGACGAAATTCTGTTTATGCTGATTGATTGAATCGACTTCATATTAGCTATGCATAGTCGAACTAACTGCTTTTGTGAATGCGTACTAACAGGGCAGTTTATTATTCAATGTCGGTTATGCTGATCGCAGCCTTTGCGCTGCCCCTACAGATGGGGGTTTACTAAATAAAGTGAAAATTAGAAAACTACAACAGAATTTCATTGCATCCCGCACAGAATGTCTGCTTGTGTTGATGCCAGAAAATTATTAACCTTCAATTATTTTTTTTTTCCTTGAAAAAAGCATGTTGCGGTTCAAAATCGGTTGCTAATTACAACCTTTGAGCTGCCCTAACATTGGGGGAATTAAGATACACGGACAACATGCACTGTGGAAGCTATTTCACATTCAGTAAATAAGACGGGTGCGACAAATTTTAATTGCTAGGGTGCAACACAGAATGCTTGCTTGCGTTGACAAAAATTATTAACTTTCAATGACTTGTTCATTTGCCTTAAAAAAGGCATTTTGATTTCCGAAATTGGATTTCCTGATGGCAATCATCATGCTGCCCCAACACGGGGGGAATAATGGCTGCCTGGCGACACACGCTGAGAAAAACCGCGCTGCTCCTGAGACGTGGTGACCAACCACAGGGCTAGTGCTGCTGCTAAGGAAGGACGACTGCTGTTGTCGCTGTCTAGAACTATTATGAGCGGCTCCGGCTGAAACAGGCTCTTATATAGGCCAAATAGCATGTTTTTAATTGCAAGGTATATGATCCTGTCGACCGTGCTTGGGAAGCAAGCATATAACGACCAATCAGAGGTCGATTTTTTCGTTTTGACAAGGCTTGACTATTTTCAATAGTATAATAGTGTGAATAATAGAATTACAATTATCTCATTTTGGGAAGAATCTTAGAAGATTTTCCAATCTATTGCTGCAAGAACGAAGGAAATCCATCGAATACTAACTGATTTATTAGCATTTGAAATTGGACATATTTTTTACTTTTTTCGGTTTTAGATTTTCATTTCACATCCCTATGTAGCCGAACTTCCTGAGAGAAGTATTCTACTTCAAAAAAATGTCAACTACTTTCCTACCTTTCGGTTCAGCGAAAATAACCCCACAGTTTTCTTCTTCTTGAAGAGCAATTTACCATCGACGATCAGTCCTTCAAGGTGTACCATCAATGTACGTCTCGAATGTGCTTCTGACATTTACATTTCATTTGTGTCAAAGATTAACCAATGGAAATTGGTGACCACAAATGAGGCTATTTAAGTGCCATCAAAGCGATACGGATCATTACGCATAAACCTACGAGGTTTGATTCAGGTTTGCATCACCATTTGGCCTCCAATGTTATTGTGATTATGTTATTTTGGGGATTATTGTTGATGCGACTCTAGGTTGAGCTTGTTGGATAAACGAAACCTCCATCGTCCGTTTATTATAGTTGTAATGTATTGGGTTTACATAATTGTTACTCGACTGAACGAGACGTGAATACCACGTAAGATCGTTTATTATTTTAGAACTCGCGAACCAACTGTATAAAAAGTTCACGTTAAGGCATGTTAAAATATTAAACATTGTTCCATCAGCGTAGCTTCATTTCTTGCAAACGCTCTCTTCTAGGGTAAACAATTTACAATATCTGTAACATGTTGTGTAAATCAAACGGTGACGAGTAGTAATATTTACGTTAAAACTGGAAATAACCATACTCAGAAATGATTAAGAAGATGTTTAATCATACATTTTATACACAAATTGCATCTGTAGTGCCTGCAGTTAGTTTTGATACTACTTTTGGAAATAAAACACTTCTTTTCCATGCACGGATTGTGTTAAATTACAGTCAATTTTTTTTAGGAGGAAATCAAATTACCAGCTGTGAAACAATATAGAAATAAAATTACTGTGGTGATCGAATTGAATTATGATTTTACTATTGGAATCAACAAAACAAATTATGAGTTTGTAAAACAAAATTCGATAATATAAATTTAATAAATTAAAAAAGCAGCTGCATTTGTGATGATCAGACGTTTACCTTAAACTGAAACCAACAATCATCGAAACCACTTTCGCATTACTATTTTCCGTTAATCATTTCACACCCTCTAGCCGTACATATGGTTCGTTGATGCTGGATCATCATAAATTACAATAATTTAATGCTCCCATCAGTTTCCTCTTATGCAGCGTTTCTGCGTGATCCGAATTATTAAACCATTATCGTCTTGCATATTGCGATCTGTCCCAGACCGGTTCAATAGCTTCACGCGATGCGATTAGCTCACACCGAACCGGTCGACAGGTTTTGATCAGCTTTACATAACGATACTAATGAATGCGGTCCCAAGCGCAAAGCGACCCCACGAGGGTGAAGAGAGACATCATTTTAGACCGCGCTGCAACACTGCGGGGCTGCACTCGCGTCCTCGTCAATGTCACACAACAAATAGCACATTCGAGGGTGATACTCAACTGCGCCATTTTAAGACCTCAGCTCAAATAAGGAAAGAGCCTAACTTTGGGTAGTAGATTGTTCCACTAACTCTGCTAATGATCCCAGCCATTCCACCCAAGGATGTTGAGAGTCCATCGGGATTTGACAGTATGTTGTGGTATGTATGTTGGATACACTTTAGTGTTGCTAAGGATATTCACCATGGTTATTTACAGCACTGAGAGATTTTGGCGTCGCACTGCCTGTCAGAGGAAATACTTGAAACAGCTGCAGAACCAGGAATAAACCGAGGAACTTCATCTGCCATGATTTGTACATCTCTTTGGGTGATTGGCACACACTGTTGCTTCCGTTCTAATCCTTACTCCTTCGAATAACACACGCGAAACACTTTGTCACTTCGCTTTTCCTGCCTCGGCTACGCGCCAAACCGATTACGCATGCTTTCGGGCGAGATCGTTAGCGATGGACTGTCAAAGCTCAACTAACTGCAGAAGGCGATCGCGAGTTACAGCGCGAGCGCAGGCTTTTTAGTGTAGCTTTTGGATGCTCTCTAAAACTCTCTGGGGCTCTCACTGCAAGTCATTATACTTATCCACAAAGCAAAGTTTCTTTAAGGCTGTATGCCGCCAAAGCATTCTTTGGGCCTGTTTACTTGCCTTCAGCATCTGGATGGCCTCTCGCTCTCTTTGAGTTGAATCGCTTCTTGGCTGGGGGTTTGTCGTGTTTTTTTCGTGCACACAAGTTATGGGTTCGCGTTTCGAGTTACCGATTAAAAGCACCGCTCTGAGCTGTTTCGGTTTTCAATTAGGATGATTTTAAAGGGTCGTAGTGTTGTGGGAACACAGCACTGTATTTTCCTTGTTATTTTTATGGATACTTAAATAGCAACTCGTTGGAATTTCATCATATTAACATTTAAAAGAATTCAGAGGTGCACCAGCCACGAATTGAAGCTAATAAAAAATTTAATTGTAAGGAAAAAATATTACAAAAGTTTCTGCATAGCACGACATTTACTTTACAAAGCGTAAAAACTAAATATTTATAATTTTTTTCGGTGTTGATAGTTCTTTTCATATATTTTCAATTTTGCATTTTGATCAATTTATCAATTAACCAGTTCCTTTAAGTGTTGAATTAAAAGGGGGACGCAAGAGAGTTTCGAATATATTTGATTCATCAATTTTTAAAGAGCTTCTGAAAATATATCACTTGAAATTTTTGCGCGCGAAATGGAAAAAATGAGAGATTATAGCTTTTCAAGCAGCGGCGAATTTTGGTCGGTCGTTTGACGCACTTCTGCATTTACTGGAGACACCAAAATTCACAAGAATGACCTAAACGCTAATCTTTTAGGGTAATTTCATTGAGCTCTAGAGCAGCTTAAAGTTTCACTACTCTGGGAAGACTCTTTTGGCTTGATCACAATTACTATACTGCCGTTATTTGCATTACAGTCCTATTTAAGATTTTAATTTTTCCGAGAGGCAACGTATAATTTTGCCTCCTCAATAATCCTCTAGAAAGTTGGTGTCTCTTTTTTCCTTTTACTGATAGTTTTTTTTGTTATTTTTAAACTTCTCAACCCCCACGTCATTTTGCAAAATTATGGTTTACAATAGTTATTATAAGAAACTACCATTCCAATCACTTAACGTCAGAGTATTGACGTAATATAATAGTTATTTTAGGAACTACCATGTAATGCAAATAACGGCAGTATAGTAATTGTGATCAAGCCAAAAGAGTCTTCCCAGAGCACAGTGGGGAATCGCTGGCCATCAGCCAAAAAATTTTTTTTTCGTTAGCTGTTTCATGATATTTTTCCTTTATTGCTAAAACATTCAAGTGTCTAAATCCAAAATTTGGGCGCAATATCATGAAATCTAAATTTTTTATGACTTTTCAAAGCTTGGCGAACTGACGTTTTTTGTCTTTTTTTTTTAAAAAAGATACATTACTTTGAAACGCTCTGTAGCTTCAATGATAGCTAGGATTTTTTTGACGTCAAAGGAAAAGTTGTTGTAAATACTGTGCAAAACAAACCTTTTTCATTAGATATTGTAAAATTTGGTTATAGTAGGCCTGACACAAAAAAAAATTAAAAAAAACGTGATTTTTTGTAGAAAAGTAGCTTAAAAGTTTAGTTGCCGCAGTTTGCCGCGGTTGTGACTACATTCAAAATTTAGGTAAAAACGTAAGCTTTCAAATGCATAATGTCCGCGCTGTGCAAAACTGCGCAAATTGTCACTTTAGTGGAAAAAGCGATAGCAGATTTTTTTAGTTTTTATTTTTAAAGTTGAAATTTCATCCAGGATTAATTTTATTCATAACCATGATGCCCCATTAATAAAAATTTATGATATCGTACTCAATCCGTAAGGATGAAATATAAATTTGGGCAAAAATCACAAAATTTATCAATGAAAAGTTATAAAATAAGTGTTAAACAAGAAAACAGTTAACAAATCTTTATGAAATTTTAATTATGTCAAACTTTATAATTTTCTGCAAATTTGAAACAACATTAAAAACATTCAGCCCTTTTCAATTTATGATCATGAATTTCGCTAAACTGATTGAAGTGTCAAATACTAGCAGCAAATTCATACCATCAAACTCCGGCTAACAATAGTCCGTTTGAAGATTGCTTTTGCTTCGCACTAGTTTGCACACAAAAGTAAAGCACACATTTTGCTTTATGAGAAAAACAAACAAAGAACATTCGTCGCCCTCCGCATCTTTTCGTATTCATTTAGAACGTTGTGTCATTCCAGTGTCTTGGTTTTCAAATTCATATATTCGTTAGATTTTATTATGGAGCCTTCAACTTCAGCGGCACCACCTAATTCAATGTCTAGTAATTTCAAATTTTCTGGAAACCATTCAACACAAGATTCAAGCGATCACAGCGGAAGATGATGATGATGACTTTTTCAATTTGTAATTAGTTTGTATTACTTATGTTGTTTTAGTTTATTTAAAAAAATATTTATATTTAGGCAAAATTTGTAAAGTTCGAGGGGTCGTCCATAAATTACGCATTTTTTTTTAATTGGGAGGTCGCCCGGTGGCACTACTTGTGGTCAATGATCATATAATTCTATAAAAAAGGAAAAAAGTGCCAAAAAATATTTAAAATTGGGTTTCGTGCTTTATGGACGGCCCCAACCGAAAAATGGATGCCAAACTCGTGTTCAGCACCCCAAAATTATGTAAATATCAAGTTTTTGTCGCATTTATCGACACTTTTTTTGCTTGTCCAGCCTTTGTATGGAATCGCCCCACTGTGCAGAGTAGTGAAACTTTAAGCTGCTCTAGAGCTCAATGAAATTACCCTGAAAGATTAGCGTTTAGGTCATTCTTGTGAATTTTGGTGTCTCCAGTAAATGCAGAAGTGCGTCAAACGACCGCAGAGTAATTACTCACCGGATTCGTCGCTCCTACGTTTGCTTACGAGAAAATTTTATTAGAGTCTCTGAAAAGTTACCTCTACTAAGGGCAACAAAATTCACCGCTGCTCAAAAAGCTATAGTATCTCATTTTTTCCAGTTTGAGCTCTAGGGCAAAACCGGTGTTTACCAGTGTTATTGTTAAGCGTAAATGATAACGTTGAAATCATTGAAAGTAGCATTTAAACCAATCTGGGTGAAAGTTACGCAGCTGTTGTGTCCTTTTCTCCGGTGCCGAGATTGGAAATAGTAGGTGATTATTATATTCCTTATGCCTTCATTAACCTTTAAAGGTGAAACGGGTTTGTGGTGTTTTCCTATACAATTTTGAGGTTATTGTTCTTTTTACTTTTCTAGTTTGAGCGTAAAAAATTCGGCTTTCACTAAATAAACAGCACTCAAATTGCTACTTCAGGCATGCAACATTTGTGAAAACAATTGATCAAAGTTTCATGTACGTAGTCTTCATAAATCAAGAAAAAATTAGATTGCAAAATTCAAGTTGATCGCGACCACGTCCCGATTCACCTTAAAGAGTCAAAACGAATCGTATTCGATTGTTGATTTAAAGGTTATCAGTGTTTACGAAAATCCTCGTTTCAAAGTTTAACCTGGTAATCGAAGTCGATAAAAAGACATAATTTTTTGTTGGCCTCGAATATAATGAATGTTGGGTAGGATTGCTGCCACATCATTCCAGCGATTAACGTTTTAAAAGACGGCTGGAATTTAAAACGTCAATGCTAGAACTGTTTAAAATTTTTCTCATGTTATTGAGCATGGCTCGCTTAGTTTTATAAAGGAGTCATAACAAACTGGGCATCCATAGTTTTTTCAAAGGTTTTGGGATGATTAGAGCCGAAGAGTTTCATAATACCGATTTTCACATGGATGTAGAGTGGAATTTTTACGCCAGTTCCCACGGAAAATATGGGAGGATAGGGGAAACTGCTCCATTATTCATCTCGTTAGGCCGATATTCACGAAGAATGCACAGGTTAAACATTAAATTTTCACGAAATCATTGAATAAATAAACAAAATACGCTGACGTGCGCTTATGGAATCGTTCAGCATTGTAAGTTTAGTAATCTTTGCTAGATTTATCCTGAATTTTGTAAAACAAACCATTTTTCACAACGCTTCCATATCCATCTCAAAACATGAATCACTGCTCAATTATTCATCTCACGACACCCCCTAATTCATCACACTGGTAATCATGAATGAATCACATTATCATGAATGAACGTAGCCGCAGCCCGTCGTAGTAGGTTACCTAGATATCCGCTGTAGTTGTTTACGTTCACCTAGGTAACCATTTGTCGATTTATGTCAATTATGTCGGAATAAATTTTACGTTTTCTGTATGATTGTTTTCGTATTATCAGAAACTGATTTGATTATAATGATTATAATAAAAAGTTGAAGAGGTTGTTTATAAGACACGACCGCAGAGTTAACGTAGAATACGACAGCCTGTCTTATGTCAATGTATTTCTTGGAATAGGTTTGGGAATACACTCAATTGGGGTTAATTAATTTAATGGTCTCTCTGCCCCAGATGACGTGTACCTCTATAGCCGGCACCGGTAGCGACAATGAACAACATCAGAAGCTATGTGCAGCAATGCGGTTTCAAACCACCTGGCGGTGCGAGTCTCTTTCAGGTTCGGGTTTTGTATTCACCCAACGATATCTTAATTGGATTACCGCTGGTGGGGTCCAACTCAGATCGAAGGGGAGCCGAACTGAAAAAGGTAGGAACTACAGCTAACCACCACCACCGCCGCTGTTGTCCGCTGCTGATCCACGCTGCCTTCGCTTACTGGTGCGGCCTGTTGCTATTAAACTGATTTGCTTGAAGAGAAACAGTCTCTTATATAGCCCAAAGAGTGCATTCCCGGCTAACTAGGTACTCCATTCTGTCGTCCTTTTTTGGGAAAGGCAGCAAGCGTCCAATCAAAAGTCGACATTTGCGTTTCGACAATGTTCAAAAATTTTCAATAGTACAATAGTTCGAACAATCAGATTACAATTTTCTGCATTTGGACCGGTGCTTAAATGATTTTCCAATCGATTGCTGCAAAAATGACAGAAATCGGTTGGAAACTGACTGAGATTAAAACGTTTGAAATTGGACAATTTTCGTGACGCTCTCGATGTTTTTGGTTTTGAAGTTGGGTCCCTGTATATGTTGCCGTAAGACGTATTCTACGTCAAAAATGGTCCGCTAATGATAAAAAAAACTTTGGTTGGCTGCTGAACAAGTCCCGTTGTAGCCGTATAGAACAATGCGCGGATTTTGTTTTTTTTTTTTGGGGTAGGTAATTGAATTGAATGACTTCTCGAGTGCAGGTGCCCGACTATAATATCAAATTTAGTGCTTTTAAGTGAGTTTTTGAGGATTCTACTTTTTGAGAGATCTGAAGTGAACTAAGAAGAATCCGTTCCATGGATAAGCAGATTGGTTTAGTTAGAAATGATGCTTTTTTTCTGTTTTCGATTGTGTTTTCAAGTTGTATGAGATGAATATATCGGCTGAGATGAATAGTGGAGCTGTTCCCCAATAACACGAGAAAGGTGGGGGAATTAAGTAAACCGAATTTTAGAACTGATGTTACATAAAATTTATTGCTTTTTAGAGGATTAATTGTATAAAATTGGATGCCCAAACTTATTAGACGTGCACTCTCAGAGTTGAACATTGACAATGTCAGCGTATTTGTAAACTTCGCACAGCTCATGATTCATGCGGCTGAGCCTCAAACCATTTTCTAGTTTAGCCACCAAATATTAATCGCAGGATTTTACACTCGAAGACCCCAAAAGCTCGCTGATTGATCTTCTTTCGTGTCCACCGTTCATGTCCGTACTATGCCAACGGGAGGATCAGCGTCCTTCAAGGCGCAAATTTCGTGCGGATCCGTTGGCTGCGGGACCTAAACTGGCTCTTTAATCTGTAATAGCCCTCATTGATGTCGTATTTCGTCTCTTTCCCTCGTTATCATACGTTACGAGTGTACAGATTTATCAAACACTTCGAATGTATCCCCATCCAGAACCAAAGCACAGTGTTCCAAAAAAGCAAAAAGTGGAACTCTATTCCATAGCGCCTTCCATTTTCATCCTAGCTTAACGACGTCTTCGAAACATTTGTTTGTATGAAACCCGTACCCGACCCGACCCCGATTTATTTTTGGTTGAACCCGAACCCAATTTTTTTTAGATCAAACCCGAAAATATTATTTCTGTGCCCTCTGTTAGCCACTATGGTCTTCGTTCTACGGAGTTAATAGTGAGTACAATTCATGCAGCTTATTTTCAGAGAGCCTCCTCCACAACTCTACGATTAACACAGGTGATGTCGATGTCGTCCGCGAAGCCTAGGAGATTTTTAAACTTCTTAATCTAGTGAATTGCACTAAACACCCCCACACTTCCGGCTTTAAAATGTTCGATCGGTAAACCGTCGGTCCCGGCGGCATTGTGGTTTTTCAGATCTCTTACAGCTTACACTTTTTTCACCTTGTCCAAGATCAGCAGACAACCTGCTTGCCCAGCTCCTCAATTTCTCTCCTGTTTCCCTTAACGACTCTCCTAATTATTCAACACCCCTTCGAAGCGTTGTTTCTAACGCACGGTCCAGTTCTTGATTTCGTTAATCGCTCGATGAATGATCCTTTTTCTCCGCGAGGACCCAGGATGGAAAAAGTCGCATCGCATAAAAATCATTCGAGAATCACTTCTAAAACCGCCAGATTCTCGCGATACTATTGAATGCAAGTGGATACAATAGATATTATCGTGTTTGAATCATTTAGATTTCTTTCATGGTTTTTGGTAGTGTTCAGTAGTGTTTCTATGGAAAACTAGTACGCAAGTGAGAAAGATTGAATGATACGTGTTGAATCAAAGAACACATTTGCAAGAAAATATTGTGAGCGATTGAAAATACTCATGCTTGATGAAAACGCAACAACAAATGATGGTCAGAAATGTGTCCCTACCAGCGTAGGTGTACCGTAAGGTTATATCTTGGGTCCGTTATTGTGGAATGCTATGTATGACGGGTTGTTGCAGTCGATATAACTCTAGAAGTCTACGGCGAGTCAATCAACGAGGTCGAGTTAAAGGTCGCGCTATACATAACGCGTAGGTATTGGAGGATTGGATGCACTTCGGGAAACCGGGGTTAGCGTATAATGAGACGTCTTATTAGTGAACAACCGTAAATTGGAACAGGAGACGTCGATTAGTGCTACGGTACACAATATCGCCTCAAAGCAATTCTTGAAGCTCGTAGGGGTAATGGTCGATGATAAGATGGTAGCAAGCGAAAGCTTTTTTTTTTTTTAAGGGGGGATTTGTTAGTAGCTTAAGTATTTATGATAAATATTAGTAAATAATGAGTATGTGTGTCCAATCACAAATGGTGACTTCTCAACACTGTTAGAAATTTGTAATTTTAATTGTTAGGATTTGTTTGCTTTCGCAATTAGGACTTATCATTCGTAGGGATTTAAACCTACTTGTCAGAAAAGGGGAAGTAAACTTACAACTAACTTAATTGCTAACTTATTGGCTATAAAGAGAGCTTATCGTAGCAATTGAGGATTGCAACGATTTTTGTCGAAAATTGTTAATTATTTTATTTGACATAGCTTCTAATGGTTCAACACCAGTAAGTCTATGTAATTCGAGTGTACCAAACCAAGGAGGACGCTTCAAAATCATTTTCAGAATTTTATTCTGAATCCTTTGAAGCGTTTTCTTCCTTGTTGAACAGCAACTTGACCAGATCGGTACAGCATAAAGCATTGCTGGTCTAAAAATTTTTTTGTAAATCAAAAGTTTGTTCTTTAAACGAAGTTTAGAATTCCTGTTAATGAGAGGATATAAACATCTCGTATATTTGATGCACTTGGCTTGTATACTCTCAATGTGCTCTTTGAAAATAAGTTTTTCATCATAAATTAGTCCCAAGTACTTAACCTTGTCGGACCAACTTAAAATAACCCCATTCATCTTGACAACGTGATTATTGTTTGGCTTGAGGAAAGAAGCCCTAGGCTTATGCGGAAAAATTATCATTTGAGTTTTAGAAGCATTGGGAGAGATTTTCCACTTTTGCAAGTAGGAAGAAAAAATATCTAAACTTTTCTGCAATCGACTGCATATGACACGAAGACTTTTTCCATTTACGGAAATGCTTGTGTCATCGCAGAACAATGACTTTGTGCATCCTGGAGGCAAATCAGGAAGATCTGAAGTGAATATGTTGTACAGGACTGGACCCAAGACTGAACCTTGAGGTACACCTGCTCTGACAGGAAATCTATCAGATTTTGAATTCTGATAGACAACCTGCAGAGTTCGATCAGTAAGATAATTTTTTAAAATTTTGATTAGGAAAATTGGAAAATTAAAAGTTTGCAATTTCGCAATCAAACCTTTATGCCAAACAGTGTCGAATGCTTTTTCTATGTCTAAAAGAGCAGCTCCAGTGGAATAACCTTCAGATTTGTTAGCTCGTATCATATTAGTAACTCTGAGCAATTGATGAGTTGTGGAATGCCCATGGCGAAATCCAAACTGTTCATTTGCAAAAATTGAATTTTCGTTGATGTGTGACATCATTCTGTTAAGAATAATTCTCTCAAACAGTTTACTTATTGAAGAAAGCAAACTGATTGGTCGATAACTTGAAACTTCAGCTGGGTTCTTATCCGGTTTTAAAATGGGAGTAATTTTTGCATTTTTCCATAATTTGGGAAAATATGCAATTTGGAGCAGCAATTGAAAATTTTTACTAAAAATTCTATTGTGCTCTCAGGGAGATGTTTGATTAGTATATTAAAGATTCCATCGTCACCAGGTGCTTTCATATTTTTGAAATTTTTAATAATTGATTTAATCTCATTCAAGTTAGTTTCAATTATTTCTGCAGGTAAAAAATTCTGGGAAGAAATTAAATCAAATTGACGTGTGACTTCATTTTCAATTGGACTCACAAAATTCAAATTTGAGTTATGAACACTCTCAAACTGCTGAGCAAGTCTTTGAGCCTTTTGTTCATTGGATACAAGAAAACGTTCACCATCTTTTAAAACTGGAATAGGCTTTGAAGGTTTCTCAAGAATCTTCGACAGCTTCCAAAATGGTTTTGAATATGGTTTCAATTTTTCAACTTTAGTCTCAAAATTTTGATTTCTCAGAAGAGTAAATCTATGTTTAATCTCTTTCTGTAAATCTTTATAAATAGTTTTAAAAACAGGGTCACGAGAACGTTGATATTGACGTCTGCGGACATTTTTCAAACGAATTAGAAGTTGAAGATTTTCGTCAATTATTGATGAATCAAATTTCACTTGAGCCTTTGGAACAGAATAATTCCTGGCATCAACAATTGCACATTTTAATGCTTCCAAAGCGGAATCAATATTCACTTCGTTTTGCAAATCAAGCTCATTATTGAAATTTCTCTCAATATGAGTTTTGTAGCTTTTCCAATTAGCCTTGTTATAATTAAAAACAGAGCTCATAGGGTTTAAAACTGATTTATGTGATAAAGAAAAAGTTATTGGAAGATGGTCAGAATCAAAGTCAGCATGTGTGATCAAATCACTACATACATGACTTTCATCTGTTAGCACCAAATCAATTGTTGAAGGGTTTCTTACAGAAGAAAAGCATGTAGGACTATTCGGAGACAAAATAGAATAGTATCCTGAAGAACAATCATTGAATAAAATTTTGCCATTGGAATTACTTTGAGAATTATTCCATGAACGATGTTTAGCGTTAAAATCGCCGATTATGAAAAGTTTCGAACGATTTCTGGTGAGTTTTTGTAAATCACCTTTAAAATAATTTTTGAGCTCGCGTGTGCATTGAAATGGTAAATATGCTGCGGCAATAAATAAAATCCCAAGTTCAGTTTGAACTTCAATTCCCAAAGTTTCAATAACTTTCGTCTCAAGATGGGGAAGAGCACGATGTTTGATTCGGCGATGAATAACAATTGCAACTCCACCGCCGGAACCCTGAATCCTATCATATCTATGAACCACGTAATTGGGATCATATTTTAATTTTATGTTAGGTTTCAAAAATGTTTCAGTAATAATTGCAATAGGCACATTATTTACTGTTAAAAAATTAAAAAGCTCATTCTCATTGGCCTTCAGAGCGAGCATTTCAATTTAATATTTTAATTGTTTTATTTAAAATCATTGCTAAATTTTAAATTAGAAACAATTTTAATAGTAAAATTTGTGCCTATTTGAATGGCTTCAAACATTGATTTTGCCTGCAACATGGCGTTCATAAGATCGAACATTGCCTGTTGCAAAAAAGAAAGTTTACCTGCCGTAATAGGCCCCAGGCAGTTGACATTAGAAAAAATATTTTCGGCAGCAATATTAGCTGGAGTGACAGGTGTACAATTATTTTCTAGCGTGTTTTGCTTACTCATATTAACGGTCATTTTCGAACTACCAACACTAGGCGGTATAATGTTCGAACTACCTGTAACCTGTGCATAAGTTAAACGGGTATGCAAAGGAGTAGGTAAACTATGCGTCACTGGTACGCTTGGAGAATTTTGTTTTGAAGTTGGTTTTAATCGAGAAATTGAATTTTGTTTACCTTGCCTTGCCTTAGCAATTGCTAAACGGACTGGGCATTGATAAAAATTTGACATATGGTTGCCGTTACAATTCGCACAGCGAAAATTTTTACTCTCTTTCACAGGACATGTGTCCTTTTTGTGAGAAGAGTCTCCACAATTAAGACATTTTTGGTCCATGTTACAGAATTTGGAACCATGGCCATAACGTTGGCAAGTACGGCATTGGGTGATATGCTTTTCACCTCCGCCATACTTCCTATAAATTTCCCACTTTACACGCACATTATACAAAGCATGTGCTTTTTCAAAAAATTTTAGGTTGTTAACCTCATTGCGGTTAAAATGAATTAAATAATTAACAAGGGAAATTCCAGTTCTCTGACTGTTTTCGCCTCGTGATTTTTGTTTCATTAGAATTACTTGGGTAGGGGCTATGCCAAGTAATTCTGTTAAAGTAAGTTTGATCTCATCAACGTTTTGATCGTTGGTGAGACCTTTCAAGACAACCTTGAACGGCTTGGTGTTCTTGGTGTCATATGTAAAAAATTTGTACATCTTGTCAGTTAAATACTGAACAAGACGATCACGACCCTTTACTGAGTCGGCTAATAAGCGGCATTCACCTCTACGGCCAATTTGATAGGTAACTTTAACGTCAGAAACAAACGTTGAAAGTTCCTTTTTGAATATATTAAATTCAGAAGAAATAGTTACCACAATAGGTGGAACTTTCTCCTTTTTTAAAGATTTTATATTTTGTATAGTTTCGTTATTAATAACTTCCATTTCACCAGCTTCTTGCTCAGGCAAAATATCAAAAGGATTGTCACTACAGACACTCGATGTGTCAGAAAGAGATGCCTCTCTTTTCCTCCCCGCAGCGATGCGAGGTTTCTTTTTCCGTCCAGCCATTTCAGGTGATACGAAAAAAGTTAAAACAAATGTTAAATTCAAAAGTAGGAAGTCTTGAGAAAGACTGATGGGAAATAACTTTCAGGTAATCTTTAAAAGACACACTGACAAAACACAAACTTTGAAGCTATAGGCAGTCAAAGACCAGTCCACAAGCAACCGAAAAAACGTCTGATCTGTAGGACAGTTCAAGACGCACTGCAAGCGAAAGCTTTTTGTTAGTGAGGCCACAACCATACTCAGGTAATGCGAGCCAGTGTTATCGAAAGCGTTGGGTACTTTCAGTTAGACAATGTTCATAAAATGCAAAACCTGGACACAGAAAAAATAGTGCAGGGGTTTCACAAAAACGGCATTCAGAGAAAGGTTGTTTACGTTCATTGAAGTATAACTTGGCTATTGAATGTTACTGACATACATTAGAAACCAATACAAAGTTTAGGCTGGCCCATAATACTGGGTAAACTGTATTTTAGGTTCTTTCCTATATTTAATAATACTGTAATGGGTGAAGTTCTTGTTATGGATGATTTCTGTGGACTCTGTCTTAATAGCTTTTTTATAAATACTAGCTGACCAGGCAAACTTCGTCTCGCCTATTTTTGTGTTTAATTTAATAATTTTAAACATTCCAAATTCATTGATTCCTTGCGATTTGTTTATAGTCTAAAAATGCACGACGAATCGGCCATAGGATATGATCAAAGTCAAAAGGTAAATCGTTTGAAATGATTGGTTTTATCGGAATGACAACATCCTCGACTTTTGGCTTCTGTACATTTTGAATTTTGGCTTCTTCTCTATTCTGAAAACATTCATATTGAGTGGTATTCGATCATTTTCAGCTGCTTTTCTGGCATCAGTCTGATTCCGCAAATACCCATATTGAGTGGTGTTCAGTAATTTTGTTGCTTTCCAGAAACTAAAAGTGGCCATCTTTGAATTCTTAATAATGTCCAGGGTCAATGCTTGGCTTCTATGCATCATCTCGATTACGGAAATATTTTTATTAAGCAATATTCGGTCTTTTTCGGCAGTTTTTCCGAATCCGGAAGTCGCTATATTGGATATCAAAATGGCATTTGGAGACAAATTCTGGCCCCTGGGCGTCATTCTGGTTTAAGAAGGGTGTTATTTGGTCTTTTTCGGCTGTTTTCCAGAAACCAAAAGTCGCCATCTTAAAATTCATAATGGTGTATGTGGTGAATTTTTAGCCTTCGATTCCGGAGATACTCATAGTGGGTGGTATTTGGTCATTTTCGGCTGTTTTTCAGACACCGGAAGTCGCCATCTTAGAATTCAAAATGGTGTATGTGATCGATTTCTAGTTTTTGTGCATCATTCTGGTTCCGGAGGTACTCATATTGAATAGAAATCGGCCATTTTCGGCTGTTTTATAAAAACCGGAAGTTGCCATGTTACAATTCAAAATGTTGTCTGAGGTCGACTTGTGGCTTCAGAGCACCATAGCGATTCCGGAAATACCCGTATTAGAAACCGGAAGTTCCCACCTTAAATTTATAAATGGCGTATGGAGTCGAGTTTTGACTCCTGTGCATCGACCTGATCATTGTAGGCTGTTTTCAGGAAAACCTGGTTGAAATATCTGTTTAGCTTGTATGGGAGACCTGCCTCTCCTTCCAGAGTAGGGAGGAGTATCAAACCACCATAGAAGCTTATGTTTGATTTGTATAAGAGCCCTCCTATCGAGGGAAGGGAGGGGTGTTGAAACACCATTAAAATATTTTTAGCCCCCAAAAAAACCTACACGTGCTAAATTTGGTTCCATATACTGGATTAGTTCTGGAGATGTGAAAAAATTTGAGTTCCATTTGTAGGAAACTTTACCCTTCCAGAAGAAGGAGGTGTGTTAAACTATTATTGACATATTTGCAACCCCTAAAAATATTCACCTGTCGAATTTGCTTCCAAGGAAATGGTTAGTTCTCGAGATGTGCAGAAATTTGTGTTTCATTTCTATGGAAACCCTCCCTCCCAGAAAAGGAAGGGATCCCGAACTATCTTAGTCACCTTTATCGGCCCCTAAAACCCAAAAATTTCACGCCGATCGGTTTAGTCGTTTCCAGTAGTCGGATCAGACAGACAGATAGAACTGCATTTTTATATGTTTAGATAGTTGAACCGATCACCGTGACGGTAGCCACCAGTCGAGCGTGATTCTATTTGTATTTAATTTTCGGTGGTATCTTTTAAAGGATGATTTCAAAATAACTGTCGAGAGTCACCTATTTTCAATTGCTGTCATATTATTGTTGTTCATTGCGCCTTCTGCGATCTCATTTCTTTGTTGTATGGAAATTCTATTTTCGTGAATTTCACCATTCTCCTTTAAATTTTCCTAGTTTTCTCGCCGTAACAATTTGCCTAGGATGAAGACGAACACAACAAAACAAAGCCAGCTCAAAACAGACGCTCCGTGGTAAAGTTATGGGCGGTCGCACATATACGTAACTTTATTTTATATATAGGAAGATGTTACACCGAAAAACTATTACGTTCTTTACGAGGGTAACGCTGGATTTTGTAATTATTGATGCAGTATAGAAAAGAGTAGCTCGTAAAGGTTAGCAAATCGCAATGACTGGGGATAGAAGGAAGCCTGAGAATAAATACCTTAAGGCTAAGAGCTTTCCTTCTGTGTCATTAAAGATTAGCAAAACTATTTTTTGAAAAGGTGGCAAATGCGGTTTCTACATTACAGTATTTTTCCAAACATTTTACTATTTCACTGGTACGCAGGATTACCCGGGTACGCGAAATTTTTACAATAACTCTATTAATTTTTTGTTCCATCATTTTATTCGAGTGGGATTTTTCATCATTTTAGTCTATTTTCTAAAATATGAAATTTAAAAAAAAAACTTTCACGTACAAGCGTATAAATACACTCTTACAAACAGTTAAAACCAATTAGTTGTTCTTGGACAAGCTTAACTTAAGTTATGATGTTGATTGTTTCACATGATTATTTTATAATAACAATCTTAAATTTCGGATTATTGTATTGTTTGTGTTTGATATAGAATGTGTTTGATATATAATGTTTGGTAAAGAAAAAATTATAGTTGTTTGTTATGATTGAGAAGTCCTCTTCTGAAAAAAATAGTCTGCAATACAAATCCGTTCATTAAAGCACACCAGTTTTGCTGCTGGAATTGAGCGTCAACTTCGGCAGTTTTGCGAAACTGACCAGACTAGATCGTGTGTGTAAACTGGCTCATCGTTGGAGGAGAACGGTGGTTATCCGGGTGAGCAGCTGCATAATGACTTAAAAACCGTGCATCTACGTAGACAGAAAAGGAGATCGAACATGTTGGTTTAATTTTTTACTCTACTGCCGATTTCAATTACCTCGGCAAAGCGCGATGATTGTTACTCAGGAGATGAAATAAACACAAATACCCTATTTGAGGCAAGTGGTGGAGACAACATCGTCAGAATTGATGGTGCAGTTTGATTCGATCTTTCTCATCCAAGTAAAATATTTACATTTATTCATGATTTGAGACTAAAAAATCTGCCGCATTTTCATAGTAACTTGAAGCTTTTGGACTTTCCGTTTCCTTTGAATTGATTTTACCTTTTTTTTTAAAAGAACAGCTGTGTCAATCAACGAGGTAATTGGAGCAACATTATTGCGACAATTTGCTGTTTCCTCGTAAACCTATTTCAATTTGATGTGAAATAGTAATTATTCTTCGCAATGAAAAAGTATCGTACCAGAAACGGGTTTCGTTTCATATTAAGCTGCAGGAATAGGTATGGAAACCATGGAGTGTAAAGCATAGATTACTACATTTGTTGGTCAACATTGCACTGCGTCAGTAAAACGACTGCTTGTTATAAATCTAAAATATGACTGCGTTCGCGTAACAAAGCGGCATTCCTTGAATATGCTTTGTTCCAAAGAATGAAGATTGAGTGTCGCTTTCATAGATTACGTCATGCAAAATCGTGGATCTCGGATTTAGCATGAATTGAAGGATTCGAATTTCTAACATTAACATTCATAAACAAATTCCTTTGCAATACAAATGACTTTTTTGAATTGAAAACTACACATGAGCTAGATTTAGATTAATTATCACCTTGACTTTTCTGGTTTAACATACGTTCTCGTGTTCAAATTTTTTTATAATTCATTTTGCACCTTTGTTTTCAACGTTTGTTTCCTATGTTTTAGTATTATTATTAAAATATCAGTGATAGGTTATTATTTATTATATAAAATTCACATTTAACGAAAAAGGGATGAAACCAACATTCATGCAGCGATTGTACCAAAACAATTTTTTCTCTTTTTCTTTTGTTTCAACACACCTGTTGTTAGTTTTGTTTTTTTGAAAAAAAAAACTGGAAATGGAGTTCATTATCAAACTTCATTGATCTTCTGTTTATTACACTTCGCAACCGGTCCTTGAGATTTGATTCTACTAACTCCAAGGTCGCAAGAATACTTGTTCCGACATTGTTGTGGAATGTCCATGATCCCGAAATATTAAATGGTCGATATCGTTCAACACTGGCACAACTCAACATTGATAGATTCGAGAGAATCATGTTTGAAAATCAAAATTGAAAAAGACATTCTTTTTATTTTTTATTTGTAAAAACAGATTTACATGAACGCTTCAATCCAATAAATGTATATTCACTCTTTAGGTTCTAAAATATTGATGTTGTAATCTATACATATAAAAATGCAGTCCGGTCTGTCTGTCTGTCTGATCCATATAGGCTCGTAAACTACCGAACCGATCGACGTGAAAATTTGTATGTAGGGGTTTTTGGTGTCGATAAAGGTTCCTATGATAGTTTAAGACCCCTCCCACTTCTGGAAGGGAGGGGTCCCATACAAATGAAACATAAATTTCTGCACAACTAAAGAACTGCTGTCACCTTTATTTTCTTAATTTATTTGCTTTTACGATTTAAAAAAAGGGTTCGGAGAAAAAAACTGAAAAGGCTTGGGTTTGCCTGTGGACTGTAGAGCTCGTTATCGGGAATTATAGTGTCATAGGATCTCTCTCGTAGTTCTGGATCGTTATCCAGAACCAATTCTGATTAGTTAACACTCCTAAATGTTAGGTTCAATTCCTAACCAAGTCCAGATAATTTTCGGGTTGGAAACGTTCTGGATGAGCCTTGGATCAATGTTATTGAAAAATCGTTTATTTTTTATTTATTTTCAAATTATTGGTATTCTTTTGAAGGGTTAGTATGTCTGTATTAATAACCAGTCCGTTATTTGTTTGTCAACTGGTTACATTGTATGACTCTATATAATATCTTACTTAGATAAATCGACCAGCTCAAACCGATGTAGGGGTATGAGGTGGGACCATCATCATCATTTTAACCAGTATGCCGTTCAAAATCCAGAAATTGTCTCCAATTGCCATTATGAAATCCAAAATGGCGACTTCCGGTGTCGGAAAAACAGCGCAAACGACCAAATACCACCCAATATGGGTGTTTCCGGAACCGTAATAATGCACTGGAGCCACAAATCGACTTCGGACAACATTTTGAATTGTAAGATGGCAACTTCCGGTTTCTGGAAAACAGCCTGAAATGGACGATTCCTATTAAACATGAGTATTTCTGGAACCAGCAAGATGCACAGAAGCTAAAAATTGATCACAGACACAGTCTTGAATTTCAAGATGGTGACTTCCGGTGTCTGGCAAACAGCCGGAAATGACCAAATACCATTCAATATGAATGTTTCCGGAACCAGAATTACGCCCAGATGACAGAAATTGATTTCACAGGCAAATTTTAAAGTTCAAAATGACGACTTTCGGCTTCTAAAAAACAGTCCAAAGTGACCAAATATCACCCAATATGAGTTTTTCTTTAACCAGTATCCTAAATACCATTTTGAAATACAAGATGGCGACTACCGGTTTGTGAAAAACAGCCTAAAATACTATCCAATATGAGTATCTCTGGAACCAGAATGATGCAAGGAGCTAACAATTGTCCTCAGGCACCATTTTGAATTGCTAAATGGCAACTTCTAGACAACAGTGGGAAATGACCGAATAATACTCAATATGGATATTTCCGTAAACGTGATGATGCATAGAAACCAAACATTGACCCTGGACACCATTTTGAATTTAAAGACGACCAGTTTAATTTTTGGAAAACAACCTGAATAACTAAATACCTCCCAATATGGGTATTTCCGGTGTCAGATTGATGCCAGAAAATCTGCTGAAAATGACCGAATACCACTCAATATAAATATATTTGTACACAAGCCAACAGTCGAGGATGTTGTCATTTCGATTAAAACCAATCATTGCAAACGAGTTGTTATTTGATCATATCCTATGGCCGATTGGTTAAGCATTTGCAGACTTTAAACACATCGCAAGGAATCAATGAATTTGAAACGTTCAAATAGTACGATACCACACTTAAATTATGTTAAGGCCACATATATCGATCAAAGCAGGTATAGTTTTAAATAGTCTTTGAATTTCTTTTCTTTCCATAACTTTTGAGCCACATATCAAATTGTTATGAAGTTTGTTATTTGTAGGTTTGAGAGATGACTCGTTCGTATGACACTAGTAATGTTCAAAAAAGTCATGTACTCTTTGAGATAATAGACTTTCGTTGTATTGTTAACAATTTGATACATAACAGTTGCTTTAGTTCGATTATAATCAAATGAAAGGGGAACGTATAGGGCAGCCAAACTTTGAAACCACGTGTTCAATCATAATTCATCAGTTAACCCTTAACTAGCCCGCTCATCTGATATCAATATTGATCAAATCGGTTGTGTAGTTTCTGAGATAATGAAGTTTCGTGATTTTCGCAAGTCGGTACATTACAGATGAAGTTACAGTTCGATTACAGTAAAATTCAATAGGGTCTTCTGAGGCATCTTGACTTATTAATTGACACTAATTTTGTGGAAATCGGGTCAGCCATCTCTGAGAAAAGTGAGTGAGTCCAAGTAGTCTTCGGAATATATTACTTTTCATAGCTGGATTTCACATTTTTAAACATAACAGGCAAACTAATATTCCGATTACAAAACAAATCAATAAGGTCTTATGGGGCAACTAGACCTTCCATTTGACACTAAATTTATGAAAATCGGGTCAGCCATCTCTGAGAAACATGAGGGAGATTAAACAGTCTTCAGAACACGTTTCTTTCCATAACTTTTGAACAACATGTTCAATCTTTGTAAAATTCAAAACTTAAGGGTTTTCCAGGTAGCCCGTTTTTTGAGACCAATTTTGTTCAAATCGGTTGTGTAGTTTTTGAGATAATAATGTTTTATGATTTTTACATTTTGATACACCACCTCGAAACTAAAAATCCGATTAGAATGAAATTCAATAAGGTTTTATGGGACAACAAGACCTTTCATTTGCAATTGATTTCATGAAAATCGGTCCAGCCATATCTGAGAAAAGTGAGTGAGTATAAAAATCTGCACATACACACACACACACACACACACACACACACACACACACACACACACACACACATACACACACACACACATACAGAAAATGCTCAGCTCGTCGAGCTGAGTCGAGTGATATATGCCGTTCGGCCCTTTGGAGCACTTTTATATTTTCGGTTTTGCAAGTGATTGCTATACTTTTCTAGGAGAAAGGCAAAAAACAAGATGGTGATTCATTGTTCATTAAATATATTTTCTTTTAGTTTTTATTTACCTTTTTAGGCGGAATGCAAACCCCTTCAACAGCTGTGATCAATAGAAACAAAAAAGACGAAATTCAACCAGTTATTTGCTTCGAGGGTGTCCCACCTCAAACTGCATCACGGGTAGAAGTGTGTATTCTTAACACTGTATTTTTATCGCCGTCGATTTTTTTTTTGTAAATTTCAAAAAATGGTGTCACTCGAAAAGTAACGTTGTGAATTGATTTTGAACAAGCACCTGGAAAATCCTTGACTCTCTTATCGAAAAACAATTCAGAATCGGGCACTCAATGGTGAGTCGTGTAATAAAATATTATTACGAAACTTGGAGCATATTCCGGTCGGGGATGTGGCCAAAAAGTTGAAACTGTCCAAGTCTTTCGTTCAGAGAGCCAAGGGCTAGGAAGGATTGCAACGTAACGCAGACGGCTCCAAATCGTAACGAACGGTGAAATACGGTGGGGGAGGCACGAGTTTGCAAACTGTACTCTCAGATTCAGACAAAGCCTCATTGTTACATAATAGATGGCGAGACTTACATAAAGGCGGACTTTCGGCAGCTTTCGGGGCTACTGTTCTTCACTGCCCAGCACAATCTTGAGGTTCCGGAGGAATTAAGGAAACAGAAACTTTCGAAGTTTGCCAAGAAATATATAATTTGGTTATAAGGCAAGCGAAGTGCGCCGTGACTACTAGGACTGTAAACGGGAAGATCAACCCGAAGGAGTGTCTACAGAAGCGTCGTCCTATGTTCCTTTGTAGAAGAAACACGATGACCCTACGATCTCCTGGCCGGATCTAGCATCATATAACTATTCGAATTTTGTCCTGGAGTGGTATAAACGGGGTTTTCCTTCGTATCCAAGGACACCGTAACAAACATGAAATAGCATTTTCACAGGTGACGTATCAACTGTTACCGAGGCATGTGCCAACCAGCAGGCAGATGCTATCGAACGATTTGATCATCTGCGGTGTCCCGTACAGGGCGAATGAAAACATGTCTAGATACTTCCAATTGTGGTGCAAGGTACTTGGTTACACCGATTCTCCAACGCCTCTGGTGGATTTGCGTTGTCTGGTTAAGTCCCAACCTCGAGAACGATCTATCTCGTTCGGTTCGCGATCTCAAACCAACCGAATGACTTCTTGGCTAAGTATTTACACTCTATTTCTCTAACTTTGGCACAAATTGGGCTTCAATCGGGTAAGGGAATCTTTGTTAACGGGAATCTGATACCTTCAGCTAGGAAAATTAAATCTGACGTCAGCGAACTAAAAAGGAATGGGAAACCTGCAAGCGTATTGTGCCGAGAAGGAATAGTTTACGTCAAGCTTCCAGGATCGGATCAGGATAAGATCATTAAGTGTGAGGAGGATTTGCTGCGCATTGTTCCTCGTAGGTAATCCTTTCCTCTTTACATACTCTGTTTTCTCGCTGCAGCTAAGAAGACCCCAATGCTACCGTCGACTAAGCAAAACGGTATCGCTTGTTACAGATCACTGCTTCTAGCTGCTTTTTATTCCCAGCTTTGGGTCGTTACTTTGGTCTCCTGTAGAAAATTCAATCGGGTGGACTTTCAACCCACCTATACCGTTGGTTACTGAGCGAAATTCACAGATTATACACTAATACTGAGCGGAAACAAGTCAAAAGGACTCACAATTAATTTAACAAAGAACAGCTTGAAAATTACGAGACCATACAAAATTTTTATTAAAATTGCTTTTCGCGGGAAGGGAGAGTAAGTAGGGATTTATTTTCACTTGCGCATATCTTTTTTCACGATGAGACGTCCGTCGGGCACTCCGCTCGGTGGGGGTGTAGATGTTGGTTGGGTGGCTTGGCTGCGTTGCTGTTTTAGAGTTGCGGTGATTTCGCTGGTCGGATCTGGTCTTCTGGCCAACTGGGCGTTGTAGTATCGGACAAGGCGGCCTCGGTGGTTATCGGTGAGGCGTCACAAGGGTAGCAACGGCTTGTCGATCGCTGGATAATCGGCTGGTGGGAAACCCGGAGGGTGTCACTGTTGCACTATGGATGACTTCAACTGGCTTTAACTCGCCTTTCACCACGGCCGCGGTTTTCAACGACGCGCCAAAACTTAGCGTACAAAATGGTTTTCCAATTTGGCCACAAAAGGTCTCACTTAGGGCGTTATTCCGCCAAAACTTCGAAACTGGATATTCAACGCGCGACTACACTCCTCCGGGTTATAATCAAAAATTCTCCCGCATATTTGCTATCCGACCTTTTTATTTACAACCTGTCCGCTTTCCATCGTAGACCCTCCCTGCCGCGTAGCGCACTACCCCGTTGTTTGTACCCGACGACTCGAAGCTTTTATAAACTTATCGTTTAGTTTGGTGCCAGGGTTTCATTTATCATCATTTGTTTTTTTTAGAACAATTTATTGACTTGACCTAATCTACGACTTGTTTTCTCCTAAATTTAAATTTCATATGCATGCAAAATACAACAAAATAGTTTAAATAAATAATTCATATAAACAAACAATAGAAATAATTTATATACAAAAACTAAGCAAAACGACACCAAACGAGGCTATTAAACAAAAATTAAACAAAACTCAAACATAACAATGGAGTATGTATATGCAAAATTTTTGCTTAGACATTTACTGACAATTATTTATACGCGTAAACAAACAACAGGCATCGTCAAACATAAATTGTGGACCTGGCACTGCGGTTTGCTGACACTAAAAAAAATACAATATAAATAGGAGTAAAGATCAAGCTGGCTCAGCGACCAAAGGATTTTATTGTGACCGTCAAAGAGTTTGGTCACACGCTTTGGTTTCTGGTAGCTGGTCACCCAAGGTTAACTATGATCCCCAGCAGGGTTGCAAACCTTCACTGTCAGTGATAAATTTTCAGTTGAAACTGTAAACTACGAATATCAGTTTCAACACGAACAAACTGAAAGTGATAATAGCTCTCATCTCCAATCAGTTGACAGTGATAATGCTGACTGGCAGCTTTACTGTGATTTCGCATACGCTATGTTATCCTAGCGATGTTTACGACGCACGACGCACGACGCAGACTGACTTCGGTCTCGATCACACAGGTCTATAAGAGTTATCAGCATCAGCTGACTCTTCTGTGTGTGATGAGACATTCCTTTCAGTCTATAAATAACGCTTGCACAGCAGTGTGTGTAGTTAGGGATGAGCAATAGAATAAGTCGACAGCGGAATGTGATACGATATAGATTGTGGAACAGTACCACCGTCCCCCGTAGTTTAATTGGTCAAAACACCATGCCGGAGACAGGGAGATTGCGGGTTCAAGTCCCGTCGGGATGCGGTATATTTTTCCAAATCTGTATCATATTTCCAGTTCGCTTAGTTTTCGTTCTTCCTCTACTCACATACTGTCTGCTTAATGAACTTGCGTGTTAACGCCGTTGTTAAAAATAGAAATTCAGTTCAAAGCTCAGCTTAGTTTTCGAGTAAGACAAAGAATGTGGGCTTGGTGAGATGTAACATACTCACTCACATTATTTGTTGTACATGTGTTCCAATAATCAACACGTTGCTTTGAAACATTTCCACTCACGTGCAACTTCTGCATGGAAATTCTGTTGGTTGTTTTGTCTTTGATTGATTTGGAAAACTATTATGTATAGAAGACTAAAATAACTAAATCTGGTGTATCTGTTGCAGCCTATTTTGTTTGCATTCAATAGAATCACAAGATTGGCTAACAAAAATTATGAATCCAAATAAATGTGCGATTGCTTTCAGATATTTACACACTTTTATATCACTAGGAATCACCAGGGTGTATCATGGTGAATGCAGAGTTTGAAGTAACCAAATACTAAAATCTCTGTAAAATTTCGCAAGTGTCTACTGTATTTAGCACTTCTGTTATAATATAATAAATTATTATCAGTAGTAAAATCTAAAGTGACCAGACGTTTCGCATTTCGCGGGATTAACAACTCCCTCTTTTTAACAAAATGTCTCGCACAGAAATGCGTCCCGCGATCATCAAAAGTATCTTGAAAATGTCCCGTGGTTTCAACAACATTGAACCAACAGATGTCGCTTTTTCAGTCAGGACATCGTGCCCTTCTAACAAATATCATTTTACTCATTAATGTGCCTTTTTACGACTATAACAGCCAAATCAAAGGAACGTTAGTGCGTAAGAAAACCATTCAGTATGTAAACGAACACTCGACAAGGATACCACATATTGATTTATCTGTACAAAATAAAATTTTGAACAATTTATTATGCAAAATATTTTATTCACAGATGACAGATTTTTGCAAAAATTCAACAATTCAATTTTGAATAAAGATGCGAAGTGTTCAGGAACGATAAGTGAGAGTGTTTCACTTCTACACAACGGACAAATTGCTGAAAGTTTTTTTCAATTCAGAGAATCATTGTTCTGGGGAAAATGTAAATTTCAATCGGTTTCTTAAATTATTCTTTTTAGGCACACATCAAAGTAAGTGTTCGCCATATTGAACATATGATTTTCACATCCACGTACTTAAAAAATTTTCACATCATTCGAAAGCTCATATTTTCTACATAAAATATGTTAAAATCAACGATATATGTCGTCTGAACCAAAAATCACATTAAAATTACCAAAACATGTTCGACTAGACTGTTTGTCGTGTGTTGGGAAATTGCTGTAGTACATCACTCAAATTGCTGTAATACATCATATTTTCTATAGACTATTTTACGATACGTTGCTAAACCTGATTCATGAATGAAATTTCGACAAATAGCTCGGAACCGCCGACATAACGCATGTAAAAGCATCATCAACATCAGCATCAGTGACACCTGCTGGGTCGTAAAATGGTCTATAGAACATCTCCAATCAACTCATCGTTTTAAAAACAAGATGGAAAAGACATTCTGTTGTACATATCAGGACCCGACAAAGCTATTTTCAATTGAAAATCGTCAGGTGATAGTGACGTACAACCCTTTTTTAGATCTGTCGATTTGGTACTGACGTGATGCGTTGCAAATTTCTAGTGACCAAGCTTAGGAGCAGCGATGCCAACCTTTTTTTATAAAAAGCTGGAAGAATTCAAAACAAAAAACTAGGGAAAACTGTATGTATAAATTTAAAGCTTCTACATAAATTTATTTGATTTTCGGTTCAAAAATACTGCACCGTATTATTGCATGTAACCAAAAAGGCTGAAATAAAATTGTTGTTACGTTTAAGAATAAAGTTAGCTCATCACAACACTTCATGGGCTTAATTAGCGTAAGAAATAACCCAAACGTCAATCGATACGTCGGTTGCGAACGGTTACTCTTCATGCTGCTATAAAAACACATAATCGTGAAGTCTGCCACAAGGGACATTCAAGAAAAAGAAACGTCAAAACGATGACAGCAACAAAAGGAAAAAAGAACGGTACTTCCGTGAAGCGAAAGCGGCAACGTTTTAGCTCTCTTCTGGTTGAGCCGTCGCGGTGTGCACAAGTACAGCGTGGTGGTGGCGAGTCGCGATAAAACCAAAAGCGCAGTGCGGTGCGCCATCATATCAAACGAGTGAAAGGTCGTTGTGCCAGTTGGGAAGAAAACCCAGGTAAAACGGGTTCTAGTGAATCGCGGAACAGCAACTCACCGGCCGCGTGAAAACGAGGGGACCCTTGCACGGCAAGGCGGTCTGTATGCGGGATTTGCGAAAACGAGGTGGGAAAACGTGCAGTGAGTGTCGGCCTGCCTGAAAACGCATGAATAGCGCGAGTGTTACGGGTTTTGTATCCGTGGTGTGACTCCTGGTGCCACAGGAGACGAAAAGCTTCGGCCTGAAGGCCAAGTCGCCGCAACCGGCCTGGCAAGCAGGCTACTCCGCGTGGGAAACTAACGCGGTGGCATGCCGGCTGCCATCTTGTGCTGACCGTGGCAGCGGAGGAATAGCTGTGAAGAATAAGAACGTGTAGTGATCACTCACACAGCCAACCTTATTGGGATGACGATCGCGACGGACTAGACGGAGCATCAGCGAACCAATCGTGAGTAATTAGCGTTAGCAGTTGAGGACTATATGTGGTAGCTTTGTACCCATTTCGCACGGGCCATTTTGTTAGTCTTGGTGCCCACTTGTCACGGGTGGGTTTGTAGCTAGCCGTGCTTCAGGCAATCAGCAAACGTAATATTGTTTACACATGGAGATTATAGTCACTGGCGTACTTGAAATTGAGTAGATTTCGATTAAAATCTTACAACCGAGGCGCATGAATGCACAAAATACTGAAAAGACTATACATATAATGGAAATGAGTTCAAAAAATGTGGTGATGAACAGAAAACTGGATAAAACTGGTATAATTTTCAAAAAACTGGGAATATTCAACCTTCAGCTGTTTCGCTGGCGATCTTAAAAAATAATGGAAATATCCAGGAAAAACTGGAGGATCGGCAACGCTGCTTAGGAGAATGACTGGAGAGCGACACTATACTGACGACTTTTCTCTCTTTTCACTCTAAAGCCTCATGCATGAGCTATTCATGAGAGCTCACATACAGCTACAGTAGGGTGCCAGGCAAAATGGTCATCTCGAATTTCGAAAAAAAACCCTATACAAAATGTTCACCTGCCTGAAAAAACACCCTGTGCAAAATTTCAGCTCAATCGGACCTAAAATGGGGTGGCGCAAAGCGATTGAAGTTTGGCTTTTTTGAAAACCGAAAAATCACCCAAAAATCAGTACGTGAAATTTCGGTTTTCGAAAATTTTTTTTTGATGCCAAATGACTTAAAAACGCATGAAACGTCGAGAATTAGTGTCATCTGAAATTTTTTTTTGCAAAAATTTACTCTCTGGGACATAGTCGTTTTTTTCAATTGTGGAAGGCGGAGTTCAAAATGTTTAGAATTTATCTTTTGAAATTGATCACTAGTCTCTTGAAATAGCTTATATAATGATATACACTATAACTAGCATCGAATACATTATATTTCATTAGGGTGGTTCATTTATTCGGCATAGGGTGGTTCATAATATTGTGAAAAATAAGTATAAAATAAAAAAAACCTTCGGTTAGTTGGATTGGTGTGACGTCTTCGACAAAGTTGTAGATAATAATTCTGTCTTTCCAAAAATATTACACTCAAGAATTATTCATTCAAAAGTTAGAAGAAAGATTAAAAATTAATTATTCAAAAGGGCTCATTTTTTAAAAACTTGATTTTTTTCATAAAACCTACGAAAGATTACCAAAACAATGAAACCAGTCCGATCATATAGAAATCAAGAAAATAAATTATCATTTTGAAAAATAAAATTCGAAAAAAAAAATTTTTTTTTCAATTTTTTTTAAGGCATATTTTTTTTGGAAGGACAAAATATTATCTACAACTTTGCCGAAGACACTATGCCGTTTCGACTGTAGACATATTCTTAATTTCCAATAGAGCACTCTATGAAGAATCAAGAATATTTCTACAGTCAAAATGGTTTATTTGATTCGCATAGTGTATCTGGCAAAGTTGTAAATAATAACTTCGTTCCTCCAAAAAAAAATGTACCCTGTGAAAAAATAAATTAAAAATATAACTTTTTTTTCTGATTTCTCCATGGCCGGTTTCGTTGTTCAAGAAAACTTTCGTAGATTTTATAAAAAAAAACAGGTTTCTTAAATGGGCTGTTTTCGATAATTAATTTACAACTTTCTTTTATTTTTTTAAATTAGTTATCTGGTTGAAATCCCTATACTCTCATTATCACTGAACAACATCGATACAGTCTTTTGTCCGATTATATAAGCCAGAGCACTGTGTGTTCAATCAAGTGTTGGCAAAGGACATTATTGTGGTAAATAAAACGAATAAATTGTCTGATACAACATTCGAAAGACGAGTGCAAGTGTCTTAGAGAGTACATTTTTCAAACAAAATAATATAACATATTCCATTAGTTTCCACGGTTTCATTTAAAAGCTTAAGACACTTGGAATCGAAAACATTTTTCAAATATTAAAATTCCATGTACCTCCCGTGTGTGATTTTGCAAATGACATGAAAGCATTCAACATTTTCCACGAGACACAATCTTAATTTTGGTTGAGATATTTTTTTTTCTGCACATAATAATTTTGTTTTGTAATTTTTTGTCATTTAACTTATAATTTATCTAATTCAACATTGCCACCCTAACGACAATGATATAACAAATATTATATTTTCAGGAATTTTTCTACTGGTATTCAGTGAAAAGTGATTTTTTTCATTTTATACTCATTTCACACAATATTATGAACCACCCTATGTCGAATAAAAGAACCTCCCTAATGAAACATAATGTATTCAATGCTAGTTATAGTGTATATCATTATTCAAGCTATTTCGAGAGACTAGTGATCAATTTCAAAAGATAAATTCTAAACATTTCGAACTCCGCCTTCCACAATTGAAAAAACGACTAAGTCCCAGAGAGTAAATTTTTGCAAAAAAATTTTTTTTCGGATGACACCAATTCTCGACGTTTCATGCGTTTTTAAGTCATTTGGCATAAAAAAAAATTTCGAAACCCGAAATTTCAAAAACCCCTTGGGTGATTTTTCGGTTTTCAAATAAGCCAAACTCCAATCGCTTTGCGCCACCCCATTTAAGTCCGATTGAGCTGAAATTTTGCACAGGGTGTTTTTTCGAGCAGGTGAACATTTTGTATAGGGTTTTTTTTTTGAAATTTTCTGGTCACTTTTTTCCATACGATGATTGGCGCCCTAAGCTACAGCTTACACAAGGCAAAGAAACTGTCTTGTGTTGCGTACGACAGCACATTCTTGCGCATGTATTTTGATCGTTCGGACATGATAGCCTAGTTTGCACATAAGGATGTCCTGTTCCTGTTGACAGCCTGCTGATCGGCTACGGCTGTCGTCGACTTGCATTTTTTCGTTTCTCCTTTTTCACAGGGCGGTGGCATATTTAATACAAAGCAAACTGTTTCCATTGTTGATATTGTTTCCCACGTAAGAAAAAACGTGCTTCGCACCATCTCTCTTTCATTCTTTCATCGGCTTTACTCTTGAATCATACTCACCTGACATCCCTTCGTGTTGAAGATGTCGGGAGATTATAGGCTGTCATTTGCGACAGCTTGGAATTACCAACAGACATAAGGAGATGAAAAATAACAGCCCGTCTGGAGTTGCATGTGTGCTGTCGTCAGTTGCTGTCGGACTATTGACCGATCATGTGGGGAGCGGAGAGAGTTGTGCAATACAATGAAAGCCGGATCAGTTGAAAATTTGCTGTCATTGTCTTGCAGTCATTTTCATAACACTGCTAGTGACACGCTGAAAAAAAGTAAAGAGTACTCTGCGTCAGTCTTTCCTTAAGCTGAAACCATCATCAGTTTCATTTGGATTGAAACTGATGGATAGGCGATGAACCCATAATCAAACTCGTTTAACAGCGAATATGTGATTTGATAGGCGAAACAAATGAAGTTAAAATGAAACTGTTGACTCCATTTCAATTTTGTTTACATTCATATCTAAAGCGATTTGTGTTTTCGAAATCATATCTGAATTGAAAAAAAAAAAAAAAAACGCTAGTGGTCTGTATTCGTGAAAGGCCAATTATACGAAAAAAAAATATCTACATATATTTCCTTCATCAAAGAGAACTTTGACATTGACGGATAAGGTTCCGATCCATATCAGCATTTTTAGGCCAGTTTTTATGGGTAATCTGCTTGCGATGGGGCTGGAGGAACAATCAAACGTTCGGCATAAAGGTACATGTTTGATAAATTCATTGAATCATAGGGCTTAATCGTGTTAACTTTACGAAATCAAATTCATTTAATGTTTTGTACCCAATTACCTTTAAAGCTAAGTTAAGATTCAACAAAACAAACGGTCAAGTCGAACATGATTTGGTGAAAAAAAATTTGAGAGAGGAAAAAAATTAAATCTGGCGACCACCACACCATCTTCGATGTTGGTAAAATAAGTAAATCTATTAAGAAATTCATGAGCAAGAGCAATTTTAGAAAGCGTTTGACGTCAAACAAACGCAGTTTTTTTGCTTATAAAACATTGGGTTGTGTGCAAGAGTATGGTCCCCGTGGTTCTGTGGTTAGCGATGTCTGTCGGCTAGCTCTCCCACACGGTTGTGATATCGGGTTCGATTCCCGATCGAGTCGAGGATCTTTTCGAGCTGGAAATTTTCTCGACTCAGCACTGGGGCACGGTGTATCGTTGTACTTATCCTACACATGCAAACGAATTCTCTCAACTAATCTAGTTGATCGAGACCGCTATTAGCCCCAAGGCTAAGCGTGCGATATTGTGTTGTTCGGTTCCAGAATCCAATATGGGTTATTGGCCATTCGTGGTTGTTTCTCTGCAATCGAAAATCACCATATTAGATTAAAAAGGGCGCCTCGAATCGATTTCCAAACTCTGAGTATGATCCTAATGGCATTTAACCATTTTAGGCTGTTTGTCAGAACTTGGTGGTTTCTACTTTCCAATCGATTGTTGCAAGAAGGGAGGAAATTTGTTGGAAACTAACAAAGTTTTACAAGCTTTTGAAATTGGACAAATTTTATTACATGTTTCGATTATAGGTTTGGTTTTACACCTCTATAGACATAGTTCTTTGTCAAAGGTTCGATTTAACAGAAACCAGATTTTCAGATCATTTTGGCTGGAAACGCCTCTATTGGCTTTAGTTACTAGCTGAAATAATTGTCTCATAACTTTTGATTTGATTTAACAGTTGTCGTGATAGTGCAAAGTCAGATGGGTTTTGTAGCCCGACAAGTGGATGACAAAATTATTAAACCAAATTAAGTCCCAATTTAATATAAAAGTATGTTATTATAAATGAAATGAATGATATATACATCCAGTTAAATCATAACCCGCTCAAACAGCGACAGAGGAAACCAAAAACTCAAACTAAAATTGACTACTTAGTAAACAAATTTATTAAAAGTTAGTAATAAAACGAACTCATTGGTGTGTGATGCAGTGATGATAATAGAAAATGATAATTATTAAATTTTGAAAAATGCTTTTTAGTGGGAAAAATACTACAGAAGCCTATTTACAACATATATTACTTACCACTGACTGATAGGGCTGATACAACCTTACCTGAAACACGAAGAAGCTGGGACTTTCTTACGATTGAACGGAAGTTGCATAACAGTAAGTGGTTTTATTGGTACAAAATAGTACTACATAAGAGTATTAATCAGAACATTGCTACAGAATATTGGGCAGTTCGTGATCTAAATTAACAAACCATAACTAAACGTCAGCTTTCCTAGAAAAGGGCTATTCAACTACAATAATATCAGCTTGCGTTCCGTTAGCACTTAGTTTTGAATGTCTCTGTCTGTGTAGTTCCCGTTTGACTACATTGTAAATTGGCAATTTTGGAAGAATTTATCCCAAATGATTCTATCTGCGAAAAGATGAAAAGAAGTTAGTGTTTAAATCGGCTGCATATATAGAATATAACCACCCAAAAATGTAAGCGTTTGCTAGATTCGATCTACGTCACCTACTACCCAATCTAGCAGAGTCGTTGGTTCACGTGTTGAGTATTGTAGTAAATGACACGCTGAACTCTCCCGGATGTTGTCCGGAAACATAGACCTTGGAAACAGATGCACTGGACAGCATTGTCATGGTGGGAGGAGGAGTCGATACAATTGGCAACACTGGTTCGGCCGCTGCTGCGGACAACAGTTGGTTTCTCCGTTCTCGTTCTTCGAGTAGTGGAAGCAGTAAGCTAAGTCTATTCGACAGATCATCTGTCGTTGGTTGGATCCGGATCGTAGACGTCGTTGGTACCGTTAGAGTTTCAGTTATAAACGAAGTAATTACCGTCGGAGTAACTTCACTGTCATACACGGTAGTCAATATCTCCCGACCCTGGAAGGTTACCGGTAACACAATAGATTTTGTCTGTGTAACAGTGCTAACCACTTGTTTCACGTGGGTTTTGTATTCGACATTTGTTGTCACGACTAATTGATAGCGGTTGGGATCCGGAATGAATTCGGTTGCTCTAGGGGCGAAGTTTGGTTCGCCTACACCGAGATTTCCCAAAAGTAGCTGCGAAAGAAGAATGTTAGCCAATGGTGCATTAGAAAGCACTACACTGTTGGCATTATTTCCTTTGGTTTGAACAAATGGACTTGCTTCGTAAATTGTGGTGGATATCGTAGCAGAATAAGCTGTCTGGCGGCCACGGAAAGTGTTCTGAGAAACCGAAACCAATGTTGTTGGAGTAGAGCTCAGAATAAATTTGGTTATTTCGAATAGACCGTCGGTGTTAAAGGAAGTAATTTCTTTGTTCAGAATATGAACCGGTAGTCCATTCGGGCCTTGCGTTAATGAGAAACAAGTTGTACATATCTCCTCAATGCTGGTGGTGGTTGTTTTGATCAAACTGATTTCTGTACGAGAATTGGTAACTAATGATACTGTAGCATCAGTCGAAAGATAAAATGTCACTGTCAAGGCCGGGGTACTAGGCTGCAGACTTGTGCTGCCTAGACTAACGGTTTTTCTGCGCCAATCTGAATTGGTCGCGGTATGACCATAGCGATTGACGCGTTGTTCTTCATCTTTGTACGTTCGATTACTGCCTCCTCGTCGAGAATTTCCACGAACTGTGGCTTTGTTGCCACCATAGGCAGATAAAGTGAACGATGGTCTTCGCGTGTTGTAGGTCGGTTTGTATGCTAACGATTTTAAAGTATTGCGATTTCTTGTTCTCGCAGTATTTCTGGTGAGTGTACTTTGACCGGATGTAGTTCTCGGGCGACTAGTTCTGATGTCATTGCCAGATGCTTTGCTTTTTGACAGGATTCTGTATTCCGCCAAATTGTCACGTAAGTTTTTATTCAGCTTCGGTGTCGTCGTGTAATCGATGTAATCATCAGAGATGTAATATCTGGAATCAATTCGATTAGTTATAGCTTGTTCCCGCTGTTGAGGAGTTCTACTGCGCCGATTGGTACGGCTATTAATGGCCTGACGTTTTTCTCTCACTTTGGTGGGTTGAATCTCATCTGCTAACGAGTTCAAGTCAGCGTTGTCTTCATGACTAGATTCTGCCAGAAGCACAAGCTCATTGTCAGGTTGGCTCGCTCTGCTCTGCGCTGGGTTACCAATATCATCGTCAATGGTGGATTCGTAGTTAGCTGTTGGGAATAAACAGAAACAATAGGCAGAGAAAAGAATAGAATTAGGCTAGAGATGATTACCTGGCATAAACGAAAAAAAAAAAAAAAATTAAGTCGAACTGTCGGTAGGATGGCCTGTCTGTTGGTCAGTATGTTTTGTATTGAGAGTTTTAGTTACCGTCACAGTTTTCTTTGTGAAGTTGTATAGGGGAATGTAGTCATGCAGGTTCTCTAAAAGATGTTACCGGTTGTACAGTTTTGTGAAGTGTTTAGTAAGAACAAAATCTGTCAAACAATTACTGTATAAGGTATTCAGTGATACAGGAAACGATTAGTTACCCAAATATGTATTATATATTGTTATTTTATTTTCGGTATTAGCCATAAAAAGAAATGGAAATAGAGGATTGTTAACTGGCTATACAATCTATAAGATAAACTTTTGTTATTCTATTACCACTAAGCTAATAACTGTTCTGACGATGATACGCATATAAAGTAGTTACCAAAAGTGTTTGTTGAAATAAGCTGAAGAATTTATGTGTATGTTTTTGGGCGATAAATATTCACAGGTTACACGAGATTTGACGAATAATAAAGGAGTATTAAAAACTTTGCACTAAAGGAAGGATAGAGATTTGACTAATTGGAAACAAATCGAAACCTTTTTTTCAGGGACATATCAAGTAACAAAGATTTATTCAATAGATATGCAATTTTTGGTACTCAGAATCTAGTAAAGGAGTTTTTTAATGTTAGGCAATTAATACATAGAATCGTAATAACGACGGGATGCCAATGACTTTGAATTCGTTCTGGAGGACTTGAGCTATCGTGGTCAGAAGAAACATTCTCACACACCGCGTGTAATTAAAACAAGTTGAAAGGATACGCGTAAAATTTCAAACCCATAGCTTCATTCAAAACTCAATATTCAGGTTTTACCTTCAATTAGGTTCAATATGCTTTGGAAAAAAAAAACAGGAATGAATGAACCTAGTGATTTGATCTAGCCTTCCTGTGGAAAAATGCTGCCTGATAATCCCTGCGCTATTCATTTTTTGTTCAGAATAATAATTGGCATACCACAGCGTAACTGTACCACATTGTTGAAATCTTTGAATCGCTTATACAAATGATACAAGCACACATATTCAAACATCTCGTTTCTAACTGTAACTTTTGAATCATGCGCCATGATCGAGCCGGTTGCATTGTTCAGGTAATCTTGTAGTTTTTATTAAAAACAAAATTTTTTTAAAATGAGCTTTTTAGATATTTTTTTTAAAATTTTTTTCTTGTAACTATCTTTTAAAAATGAATAATTTTTTTCAGAGTGTATATTTTTTTCGAAAAGACAAAATTATTATCTACAACTTTGCCGAGGACGTCACACCGATTAAACAAACCGTTTTGGTCTTAAAAATATTTGAAATCATCAATTCCTTCCCAAAATAGCATTTTTCAATCAATAGCTTCTCAAAAACGAGTTGTGTTCCAAAAAATTAAACCAATAGCACAAAACGTCTTTGCAAAGTTTCAGCCAAATCAAAAATGGTCGATTAATTAGTGGCCCGTTTTTGTGTGGAATTGCTTATTTCTCTTAACCGAATCGTACGCAGCCTTGAAGTCGATGAAAGGGAAGTGTCTGTAAGTTAAATTCTTGAAATTTATCAATTATTTGTCACAAGATCAATATTTGATCCACAGTGGAGCGCCTTCCTCGAAAACCACATTGGTATTCCCCAACAAAGGTTTCCTACACCGGCCTCAGTCCGTAGAACAAGATACGGGGGAAAATTTTCTACACGGTATTGAGAAGAGTAATGCCCCGATAGCTGCTAAAGATCATGTGTCGGTATTTTTTGTAGATCGGGCTTCCAACCAGTAAGAGGGCAATTCTTCATCAGGCCACGTTCACTGGAGAATTCGATGGATGGCACAATACAGCTGTTCGCTCCCGACTTCGAAGAGTTCAGCGGAAATGCCGTTCTGCCCAAGCAACCTTGCAGTTTTTCAGCACTTTTACTGCCTTCTTCACTTCGTCCATGGATGGTGGATTCACAGCTTGCCCATTATTCCCAATATTTATTAAATTGCTTTCAGCGCCACCTTGTTTCCACATGAAAATGTTATTTCCAACGCCTGTCCACCTCCAATTCAACGGTTCCCTCCGGTTTCCGCTACTGTCGTTGCGCATAACGAAGGCAGACATGTTTTGGTTCCTGACTCCTGACTTCCTATATTCCTTAGTTACAGTGGTGGGCACCATTCCGCTAATTCGCTAATTCTCTAATTAACGACGCTTAAATTCAGTTAGCGATTTAAAGATTTCGCTAATTTTTGAGCTGGTTAGCGAAACTGTTAGTGTCGCTAAAATTTTGGCCTTCAAAACGCTAATCGCTAATTCGCTAAATTTTGTAGAGAAGCGACAATAGAAATATTTAGAAAAACTGTGAATTGCTGATGGCGTACGTAAATTGCTTCGAAAGATGAACATACTTTACTGCGAAATTTACTTTTGTCAGTTTTTTTACCCTAGAGTGGAGTTCCAGTTATCGTAAAAGCCATTTTGAAGAACAAGCACAAGGTCTAGATTGAATTTTCGGCACACCAAGAACTTTGGTAAATTGCAATGCGCTTGAAGTTATGACAACTTTGGTTCTACTTTTTAGATTCAAATAATAATTGAATTTCTATGAAAACATTCCTAAGAGTATCTATTTTCAATGCAAGCTAAATAACTTTTGTTATTCTTGTTTTTACAAAATCAAATATGAATACCGTTTCGTGAACTTTTTACTGTAAATAGCTTTAAAAAATAATTGTTTTCGTTTGTTCAACCAAAACAGATCAAAGTGGTCCAAATCTTACAAAACACGAGCAATAAATATAGCGATATGACTATTTACATATTAAAAAGTTAGCGATTAGCGATTAGCGAAAGTTCCGCTGATGTGGGTTTAGCGTTTGGCGATTATCGAGCTAAATTTTCCGGTTAGCGACTTAGCGATTAGCGTCGCTAAATTTTCGGTTAGCGGTGCCCACCACTGCTTAGTTAATATTTTTATAATTGTTCCAATCCTCCACTTCGCAAGACCACGCTTCCAAAGCTGGCGTTTCTTCGGCCGTTGGAGGCCTTTTTCAGCAGCCATAGCTACTCGACAGCTCCCTCCCCTCTGACGTGTCACAGCCGTAACCAACATGTGAGCTCTGCCACGGTTCTCGCTGCCACTCAGCGTCAAAACACTCGTTCGACGTGGCTTTCGCAGTTGTATCCAACACTTCGCGCGCTGAGGTGCTGATCCTACTGGAGGTATATCCACAGACTAACAGACATAACACGTCGAACAAATTCTCAATAAAGCATCGTTTGGATGATTCCAGTACTTTATGTTAGTAACACTAGCACCATCTGCTGTCGTGTTCGCGCTGCGTCATGTATTACGACATCAGCGCCAACGTTACTGCATGTGTCAAATGGGGAACTACAAAATATGTATGAAATTGCATGACAGCGCCCCAGACGACGTTTTCGCGCGATGACTGTTATTCGATTGAAAATTTGAAATGAACGGTTTTTGTGGCGATGGAGTTAGGTTCCAGTGTTACGTCTGTTAGTCTGTGGTATATCTTTTCCTTTTTGTCAAATAATGGTTCAAGCCTAGTGGTTTGGCTATCAATCAAAATATATACTACAACGAATGTTTGAACAACAATTTCGATCAATATACTCAATTTCAATGACGGGAACGAAAACTCTGATTAACTAGTTGTCTTACTAATATATGAAATACTGTTCTTTAAAGCAAAATCTTTGATAAACATTAATCCAAAAAAACTAGCTAAAATTGTAGCTATTTTCTAAATGCTGAAAAAACCCCTTGCAAAAAAGATGTAAAGTGCTCAAAATACGTACGAGGGAATCGAATAGTCTCCATTGGGAGTTTCAATTGATTTTTGTAAAAGTTTACAAAATTATTTACTTTACACATTTGATGTATTTCGTCTCGATGCACAGGAGACTTTACAAGCTGCTTAGAATTGGTTCCTTACCCCACTACCTTGTTTTTATCGTTCCTGAATTGATTCGCTATATATTGCTATAACGCGCTATATTGCTAACTGGAAAACATTTGCCACCATCTGTACTCCGCAAATAAACTTGTCGAGTTTTGTGTGCTGATTGACGATTCGGTAATAGATATTCACAATTTTCACTATAACTGATAAATGAGTTATTCGATTTCAACTCCTATTTTCAACCTCCCTACAACAACCACTACCAAACTTGTCCAGATATAATATTTTTTCCCTCTCTCACACTTAAAGTCTTATTTTTTCCCATCAAATGTTAGATAACGGACAAAAAACATTCTCTCAGATTGCAGCGTAAACATGGTTTTGAGTGTCAAAATTCATCGTTTGCACACGCGACTCTTCACAGAAAAACCAATCCGATTTATCACACAAATTAATATTTAATATTCCTAAAATATTCAGCGTATTCAAAAACCATTTCGCTTTTGCTGACCGTGCCCAGTTTACCCCATTACTACACACGCAGCGTTTTGGTTTAGAAACAAGATGAATGTTTTTCTTTTGCCAATCCTATACATATTCTACGAACAAGCTACCCACACAACGAAGCAAATGTGTTGTGATGGAAACAAATTGCTTTACTTATCAGCATAGCATAGGATAATTTTACAATAATGAAAAGAGGTTGCTACACGAGTTCTAGATAGAAACATAAACTTGAAATGTGTTTTGCAAAAATCCTACGGAGAGATTGTGTTTGATTTGCTCTTTTTTCACAAATGAATCCAGAAAAGGCTGCAAAAAATACTTATTATAAGTTCTAAACTCGTTTCTAAATGAATGATTTACAGTTTGGAGGAAAAAAAGCAACTCTACACGGGTTTACACGTTCACTAGTGTGCGTAGGTGAAAAGTCACTTATCTCTATAATAAACTGAAGGTCGAGTTTCAAATCGGAATGTTGCATCAAGACTTTGCTTTTATGAATTAATATGAATAATTTATACAAAACCACTTACAGACCTTCAGTAGATGTTTAGTTTAAATTTCCGGAAAAGAAACCTTTCGATCGGCATTAACGTTTGTATCTTAATGTACCTTCGTTGTTATAAAGATTCTCCTCATAGCGAAAATGGCGGAAAAAGTATTGAAAGAAAATCGAACGAATCTCAATGCGTTCGTGTTAAAAATAAAAGCTCTGCATTTCTTATGCGGGATACGCGTACAATAAACTACAATGTTTATCTATATATTAAATAACTAATGCAATGCAATAGTCCTTGACATTTCAAAAATAAGTGGTTGTGATTAACTTTTTGCTTCATGGGAAAACTTGAAACCTGGTGGAAGTTTTATCCTTTCTGCGTGTTATTTGTTTTTTTTTTTTCTTCTTCAAACTATACGTTGTTTATTTCGAAAAGGCTGAGTACAGCAATATAACAAACTAAAAGGAAATCGTTTATCATCCGTTACAGTACCTTTTTAATCCTATCAATTTGATCAGAGATATTAAAAATTAAAATTCCTTTTAAAAACTGAACTTCGATTTCCATTAGGCTGCGCGAAGGTGTAGAATGCGTAAAACATTTCCTGTTCTCGATGTCAACAGCTAGCTTATTATGAAAATGATATACAGTGCAAAGCATTTCATTTCTAATCAATTCCCTAAGCCTAATTGAGTTGATTGAGCAATCAATGTTAAGTTTTAGGCCGTCTTTACGATAGTGCGTTGAAGTAGCGCAACTCGTTAACAATTTCCATTGCTGATATTGGCAAATAACCTGTTTCTCAACTGGTCCGAGTGGACAGCTGAGTCCACCGGAGGCTGGTTGCAGCTAAAGATAAGCAAGTAATTTATGGCTGCATTCCGAGGAAGTTAGTATAACCGGCGTAGGTCGAAAGGCTCAGCGGTTACGAACGGCTAACCGCGAGAACCCGTGTGTAAGCACACGTTGCTTTGCGGTGCGTGAGGTGATCAATTCCAAAGCAAAGGACAGCCAGGAAAACAAAAACTTGTAGGGTTTGATCAAGACAAGCCTGATGATGATGAAGTTCAAGGTTGGCTAAAACCCGAGTAAACTGGACCGGTTTGTATAGTAGTCCGGTGTTTGTGTAAGCGTATAGTATAAAAGTTGGCAAGACAATTTGCTCTGCCGTGTGATACCGGAGTTGAACTTTGAGAAAAGGTGGCCTTTATATGCATGAATGCGAGCGTGTCAAGAAGATGCATCTGGTTTTATTTTCTGAAACCACAGCTCCTGTATTTTTATCGACGACATTATGTGAACTTTGTTTGATTCGCGATTCGTATAGGGATCTAAAGATTTTTAAAAAGTCTATATTTCGTTTAAAAACCAGCTTGTTGATGAAGTTCGAGTTAGAAAATATATTTTGCGTATCTTTTCCAAGTTTTTAAAGCTAAATTTGAATGTAAGATGTAATAGCCAAATGTTATAGGTCAGTTCTTGAAATATGATCTGTCCCCATAGGCGCTTGATATTCAATGAACTAGCGAAAGCATTCAACATCTGAGGCTCCGGCATTGGTTGAGCGATCAGCATGGAATCGCTTCATAGTGCATACAACCAGTAGCTAGTAATATAATGACTGTCTTCGCATGAGTTGGTTTTCCACAACCAATAGTTCATACATATTTTTTCTCCGTTCCTTATGTTCAGTCACCTATTATAAATCAAGGACGTCTGAGCCGTCGTTATCGGATCGTAAAAAAGTGCAACGATCAGAAGAAAAAATTGATCACCATTTCAACGCATCAATCATTCCTTTTACCTACAGCAACACATTACACCTGACCTTTGTGTCGTACCGACGAAAAAACACTATAATTATATGCCACAGCCCCTTCCGCGGAGCCGGCGAATTGAATTAGCAGAAGGTGGTATTAACCGTTGCGAAAACTGTCCGGCAGCCGACTTTTCAAGTGTGCTACTGCTCTATGGAAGGCGTTGGGTTCGTTGGGTTTCATATCAAAACGGAAATTTTTCATTAAATTCATGATTTTGTTTGAGATTGATGAGTATAGGAAGGAGAATATAAAAATTTCATTCTTATTCACAATGTATAATAATCATCTAAAATTTAATATCATTTGTCATATTGTTTATTTGATTAATATGTAACTAAGTGACTCCCAGTTTAGAAAAAAAACCAATTGAAGATTTTTCACCACCTAACTGTCGCTGAGAAAAACCGTTTCGTGCTATTGGGTGAATGCATGAAGGTTTTGATTTTTGTTGTTGGTTCGTGGCTTACACGCGATTTCGAACGAACAATGCCAGAGCATTGTCATCGGTAGCACCCGGGTAATACATGTGTTTACATACGCAACACACTAAGGGTATTCATGTAGCTTTCGTGTGTATTTTGAACTGTGATTTCTTTTATTACACGCTAAGGGATTGAGTATTTTGATGGGCGCTACATTATACCGCTACTGTTTATTTATTTTACCAATGGATCTGTTAATTCTTTTTTGTGAAATTAATAACATTCGTCCTTATATCCACAATTTACAATATGTTTTTTGTTTTGTAAGATGTAATGAGATTGTTCCATCGAATCCGTGACTTGTCAACAATTCCATGGAAGTCCTAAGACCACCTTTAGGTAGATAACCAAGAAAGATTGATTCTCTGATGCTCACACGCTAGTTGACAGGCAATGGGTTTATAGGGCAAAATCCCACCCCGCCTTACAGTTCTCCAAATTTACTTTGCAATAAAAAAATCAAATTCATTCTGTTCATATTAACAGGTTATGGATCTTGGGGAAAATGTTTTTTCGTATTACCATTAGAATCATTGAGATTGCCAGCAGTCACTGATTATTATAATTTAGATTTTTTTCGCATTTATTAATTTCCCAGAAAGAATACTGGATTAATCGTCCGCTTGGTGTAGCTGCCATTTACAATTTTACTTTGAAGTGCAACCATCAACTATTCTAAAGTTAAGTTTTTTTTTTTTTTGAATCATGATCCTGAATCCGCATTATACGAATGATGATATCGCTTTTTTGGATTAGGGAAATAGGTTTTGGTCTACTGAACATAAAATCTTATCTAATACTTTAGACTGAAACTACTGAACGCTTCATTCAATAATAGTTTTCAATACCTGAGGATCGTACGATGCGCCATAGTAATATATTATTGTTTCTTAATTTGTAGATTTGAATATAGCTTGATGAAGATTATAGCACAGACTAACAGACGTAACACTGAAACCTAGCTCCATCGCCACAAAAGAACGATCATTCTTATATCCAATCTAAGAATAGTCATCGCACGACAACACCGTCTAGGATGCTGTAATCTCATACATATTTTGTAGTTCCCAATTTGACACATGCACGAACGCTAGCACTGATGTAGAAATACATAACGCAGCGCGAACACGGCAGCAGTTGGTACTAATGTTACTATTATAAAGTACTGGTATCATCCGAACGATGATTTTATTGGAAGTTTGTCCAAAGTGTTCTATCTGTTAGTCTGTGATTATAGTTCTCCAACCATTTGTTGCAGTTTTGATGCCTCCAGTGAGCTCGGAAGTGCATCAAAAGACCGCAGAGTAATTTCTCGTCGGGTTCACCAGTTCTACGTTTGCTTATGGGAAAACTTGACTTAAGTCTCTATTGACTTCCGAGTTGACCAACAATGTTCACAAAAATTGGTAGCAAGCTAAAATAACGAAAGATTATAGTACAGACAAACAGACATGCCTCTTCGGAAAAAAACCTGAAAAATCTTTGCCTGCGCCTACTAAGGGAGCATGCATAAATGACGTAGCTTTTTTAGGTTTTCAAAATTATCGTTATTTTTCTGGACGATAAAATCGTCATTGAGTAGTACATCTGTTTGTCTGTGACTATAGCTTTTAACCATTCCCGTGAGTTTTGGTGCTACTAGCCAAGTAGAAAGTACGTCAAGTCTTCAGAGACTTAAATGAAGCTGTACCGTAAGCATACGTAGAAGTAAAGAACCAGCGAGCAACTACTCAGTGGCCTATTGACGCCTTCCGAGATAGCTAGGAGCAATAAAATTTAATATTGAGAATAGATTTTGTTTCCTTTTGATTGTACTAGAAAGATTAAATACTTTTGCTATCTCCATTGCCACAAAAATTGATCATTTCAAATTTTCAATCGTCTCGTCTTTGATTTTCAAGCTCAAGCTTTGTAAGGACTACAGAGAGGGCACAGCTCTTGCAAACTGTTGTTGAAATAGAGAATCGATATGTAAATATATTAGGTAAACGACGGATATAGAAGAATTGTGTTAGTTTTATTGAAATTTCCATCAGGAAACAATGTTCAATCAGAACACGAAATTCACTTTTTTCTTTGAAAACCAAAATACGGAAGTAACGTCACTTCGAATGCAATAACTTGAGGTAACATGTCATGGAAATTTTGACAGCATTCTCTTAGCTACGCAACAAAGTTCTCGGTATTTGTAAATAGATGGCGCCAGCAGTAAGTGCTGGTCGATTCTAGCATATCTTAAACGGGGATCGCCGAAACGTTAGGTGCTACCGTGGCATCACTAATCTGTCAGCTGCATCTAAATTTTTCAAAATAATCGTGAGTACGTCCATGCTCTTACGCACAAAGAGTTATATTTCTAGTGACCAACTAGGTTTTATGCCTGGTCGCTCAGTAAATGCAAACTTGCTTGACTTCACTTTGACTTGTATACCGCACATGGAACAAAAAGCTCAAATCGAAGTGATCTGTACAGATTTGAAGGCAGCGTTCGATCGGAATAACCATACTGGTGCATCGCAGAGGTTTGGCGGTTGGCTTAGCTCATACTTATGTGATAGAGCTCTACTCCTGCTGTTCGTCACAGTTCTTAAACACATCTGGCCTTCCACAAGGTAGCAACACAGGACCTTTGCTGTTTACGCTGTTTCTGAATGACGTTTCCTTACTGCTGGATGTTGGCTGTAAACTTGTATACGCAGGCGATCCTCAGCTGTATTTGATAACACGCTCAATCGCCTACTGTCGGCGGCTACAAGGGCTTTTAGACAAGTTTGTGTATTTGTGCCGCAAAAACTGGCTGACGATTAGCATTATTAAGCATTAAGTGATGACCTTTCACCACAAAAAGAATCCAATTGTGTTCAACTATCAAATTGATAATAAAAATCTAACAAGAGCTGACCACGCTGTACAGTAGTCCAATAAGGCAAAAAGTGGAACTTAATTCAATAGCGCTTTTCACCTTCATCTTAGCTTAATAGTGTCTTCATAACAATTGTTTGTATGAATGACCCGCATAATCGCAAATTGTCAAAAAATATGAAAAGTTTAATATACTAAAAAGAATTTTTTTTTGTTAAAAGATAGAAGAATAGTTTATTCAGAAAAGTTGTAGAAGATTCAAAAATATGAAACTTTGTTGAACAAATGAAAATCCAATTTTTTTCGGTACAAAGTTATAAAGTATATTACATGTAACTCGCTTGAAAGTTTTTTAGGCTTAACTTTTGTTAGTTGCATTTTACACGTACATGTTGTTCAGAGGAATTGTTAGAGCACACAAAACACACATCTTGCAAAGATCATTTATATCTCCAGGACTTTTCCTTACAAAGTTATATCGTATGTTAGCTTATATTTTCAATAACTTCAAGATCGTATAGGCTAAAAGGGGCAAGTGGAATCTTGATGTCAATGCTTTTCCTTGAAGTTTAGTTGAAGTACTATAAACTCCTTTAGGTTCCATTTGTCCCAATCCAGTACGGCGATCATATGTTACAATAGGTTTTCATATATCAATAATACTAACTTTTTTTGTGTGAAGAGATAGAGGAATGGCTTATCCGGCAAAGTTCTAGAACGTGCAAAAATATGAAACTTTGCTGAGCAAACAAAATTCCTATCTTCATTAAGTACAGAGTATTTTCTATAAAAGTTACTTAAAAGTTAGTTTTTTGTACTTGATTTTTGTTAGTTACAATTTACAAGAAAACGTTGTTCTGAAGAAGCATTTGGGCATACAAACCATATGTTTTTGTTTAAGGCCACATATCTGCCGTAATCTCGCAGACTGACGTATGCGACAGCGAGTAAAATTTCCAGTACGAAGCTTTTTCCGAAAACGTTTGTATTATAAGTGTTAGGACGAATGTCAACAATTTGATCTGTACATAATACATTAATATAATCACAAAACATTGCCAAACATATGGTTTGTGGAAAAAGGTTGATTGACTGAAGTTATGTTACCAACGTCATTTTGTTGTAGAAACAGCGATTTTATTTTCCCTGTTTCTACAACCGATTGACGTACGTCCATCGTAGTATGCGAAAAGTCACTAACAAAAATTCTTTTTTCATAATCAGTCAAACAGTCGCGATTTGAGAATACGCTCTCGGAAATGGATTTAATTAGAAATATAATAGCGTTCGTGGCCTCTGCCATCTTCCATGCGCACTTCTTTCGTACGAAAATCACAAGTGCGCTTTAGTTGTCCACGAACATGGACCAAGCTTCGTGGCCTTAGAGGGCTACATATGATCAATGTTTTGTAGATGGTCAACTTTGTGCCGCGACGAATTTTATTCCAGCAGAGCGTCCTTTAGAGCCAATAAAAAAGGTACGAGCTCCTGCCATATAACCTCGACGAATTTCTCTACTGATGTCATTCTCGGTAATCACCAGTTAACCTAGGTACACTCACTTGTAAACTATCTCGATTTCATCACCGTTAAGCTGAATCCGTGGTACAAGATTACCACGGTCTTTTCTATGGTCGATTGTAGGCTTCTGTCCCGATTACGGAAATATCCATATTGAGTGGTATTCGATAATTTTGGGATGTTCTCCAGAGAGCAGAAGTCGTTATCTTGGATTTCAAAAAGGCTCAACATCTGGCCTCTATTATTCAGAAACCAGAAGTTGCCATCTTAGAATACAAAATAGTCTCTGAAGCAATACTTGGCTCCTGGGCATCATTTCGATCATTTTAAGCTATTTTTTTTTTCCGGAAAAAGTGTTTCAAATACACTGTTCGTTCGCTAACTGGGCTGAGGGCCTAGCCCAGTTAATGAATGTCGCTCGCTAACTGGGCTGACATTTCAAATGTCGTCAAATATCGAGGGGGATTTCGATGTAATGGCGCTAGGTAAAACTCTCAGCGAAAATTTTAAAATGTTTTAAACAAATACACTAAGAATCCTGACTGATGAACAGAAAATGAGGAAAAATAAATTATTAGCCTTGCGTGTGCTTTATATGCACTTATGGTTGCCTGGAAACATATTCTTTTCATAAAACATTTATTTGACCTGAAAACGAATAGATAAACATCTAGTGGATCGCATGTGTGATGACAACCAAAATCCATTGAACTGAAAAAATCAATCTCAATTCACTATTCGTGTGCCCCTATCTCGTTTTGACATCAATATGCCAAACGCTGATTTTTGACGTTCATCTGCTTTTTAACTGGGCTATAGCCAGGGGGGATCTATCTGTCAAACATCGTGTAACCAACATATTCGGCAACATGGTGTTTGTTTCGGTTTTTGTTCTTTTTGGTTATGAAATTGATCAATGTGAAATATTATAGAATTGGAACGTTTTTTTTTATCAAAACTCGAGAAACCGCGGAAAACTTTTATGAATGTGTTGTGTAGTGGTTTTTTCCTCATTATCGTTCATAGTTACAAACGTCACGGACCAACAAACGTCATGGACCAGAGCTGATCTGCGATAACGCACACATATATGAAATTTGACAGCAGTGAATCCCCTCTGGCTATAGCCCAGTTAGCGAACGCCCAGTTAAACAGCACCCAGTTAGCGAACAGTTACTGTATGTGTTTCATTTGTACGAAACCCTTCTTTCGCAGAGAAGAGAGAGGTGTCGTACCATCATTGAAATATTTCCTGCTCCAAAAAACTTCTACATGCCAAATTTGGTACAATTTGCTTGATTAGTTCTCGAGTCGTTGAATGTAATAAACGCATCGTAAACATAGTTGGGTTGGATTTACGTCACGTTGAGTAGAAATGGCGGCTTCGTCATTTCGTTTTCGTGAATTAATGATGCTATTTTTTACAGGTTTGATCAAATTTTGGTGCCTACAGGTCCGATTTGGTGTGTTCTATTGTTTAAGCGCAAAAACACAAATCGGTCACTTTGGCGCTTACGCTAGTCTGCGAGATTACGGCAGACATCTTTAGGACTTTTACTTACAAAGTTAAAGCACATTTTAGCATATTTTTTCGATAACTTTAACAACGCATAGAATAAAGATTAGGTGGATTGGGACGAATGGAACTCATAACAGTTTTGAGCGCTTGAGCCAAACTTCGAGAAAAAGTATCGACATCATGATTTCACTTGCCCCTTTTTACTTTATACGTTCTTGAAAGTATCGAAAAAATAAGCTAAAATAACTATAACTATATAACTTTGTAAAATTCTGGAGATGTGTGGCCTTCTACAAAAACGTGTGTTTTGCAGGCCCAAAATTTTTCTTTAGAACAACGTTTTCTTGTAAAATATAACTAACAAAAGTTGAGTACAAAAAACTAACTTTTAAGTAACTTTTATAGAAAATACTCTTTAACTCTGTACCCAATGAAGATAGGAATTTTGATTGTTTAGCAAAGTTTCATATTTTTGCACGTTCTAGAACTTTGCCGAATTGGTCATTCCTCTATCTCTTAACACAAAAAAGTTAGTATTATTGATATATGAAAAACTACTGTAACATATGATCGCCGTACTGGATTGGGACAAATGGAACCTAAAGGAATTTATAGTACTTCAGCTTAGGAGAAGTAATGACATCATGATTCCAGATTTCACTTGCCCTTTTTAAACCTACACGTGCTTAAAGTTATTGAAAATATAAGCTAAAATACGATATAACTTTGTAAGGAAAAGTCCGAAAGATATATGGTTATTGGCAAAAATGTGTGTTTTGTGTGCTCTAACAATTCCTCTGAACAACATGTACGTGTAAAATGCAACAAACGAAAGTTAAGCACAAAAACTGACTTTCAAGTAGGTTCCATGTAATATACTTTATAACTTTGTACCAAAAAATGATATGATTTTCATTTATTCAACAAAGTTTCATATTTTTGAATCTTCTACAACTTTTCTGAACAAATTATTCTCCTATCTTTTGACAAAAATAAGTTATTTTTATTTTTAGTATGGTAAACTTTTCATATTTTTTGACAATTTGCGATTATGCGGGATATTCATACAAACAATTGTTTCGAAGACACTATTAAGCTAGGATGAAGGTGGAAGGCGCTATGGAATTGAGCTCCACTTTTTGCATTATTGGACTATTGTGCACTGGTGACTTTGGAGTTTTGATGGATGCTAAACTTACGTTTAATCTGCCTTGAGACAACTTGGTTTCGTTTCAAAAATTGCTCGCGACTCTATGGATCCCCATTGCATGAAGGCGTTGTATTGTGCTCTCGTTCAGCCACTCCTCGAAAATGCTAGCTTGGTTTAGTGTCCTCAACAACTAGTTTGGAATTTTCGACTTGAGCGAGGACTGCTCGATGCGGATCCATGCCAAATGCAGGAACAGCTGGCTTCAGCATTAGGAGTTACCCGCGAAGCCCTTTTCAAGCGATTGCATGCTTTGGGAATGATTCAAACACAAGGAACTTGGATTCCTTATGATTTGAAACCAAGAGACGTTGGTCGTAGTTTTTTTTTCACCTGTGAACAACTGTCCCTGCGGCCAAAAAAGGAAGAATTTTTTCCATCGCATAGTGATTGGTGATGAAAAATAGATTTATGACAGCAACATAAAGAAAAGAAAGTCGTGGTGACTGCCTGGTTATGATTTCACGTCATCGGTTCGGCCGGATATACGCTGCGAAGGTTCTACTGTGTATTTGGTAGGATCAGACTGGTATTATTTGTTATTAGCTGTTGTAACCGAACAAAAACATTACTTGCGATTGGTTCTGGATTTAATTGAATGCGATTGGGCCGAGCACTGCACGAAAAATGGACACAATACGAGCAAACAGGGTTGCCACATTTATATCGGTATTTTTCTTCGAAAATATCTGTATATCTGTATCTCGGGCCGAAAAATCTGTAATTAAAATCTGTATCGAGCAAACTAAGAATGTTGGATGGAAAAATTTTTGCTTGCAGGATATATTAAAACAAATTCATTTTTCTCTACGTGATGTTTAACAGGTTTTTGTTAATTTTTTTTATGCTTTCGTTAATGCAATATTAGCTTTTTGCTTTCAAAATTGAGATCATTAGCTTAATGGCCACACAATTTCTGGCTTTAGACTTGTATCAACTATATATTGAAAGTATGCGTTCTAACCAAGCCGAAGAATGTGGATTTATTAAAAAATTTCTCACAAATGATCTGTAACGGAAACATGAATTTATCATCTCGTCTAGTGGTGTTCAACAGCTCAGACCAAGTTAAGTCATTTGTTTCAATGAATCTTCCGGTCCAAAAGTTTGTTTTAAGCGTGCGAAGTTCGTTATTCAGCCCTTGTCGGTCAGTTGCTGTGCGAATTTTAAGATTACTTAAGAAAAATTAAATTTAAGATTACTTGAAGCTGCCGTTTTAACAACAGAATCGGTGAGATCGCACCTCTTTGCAACGAATAACAATTTGAAATCTTACACGCGATTTCTGGAGTTTTTCGTTCTAGCTTGGATATCTGTTATCTGTGGTTTAGCTGATCAACAATTTTGCTAAGGGGCAATCCACATTCCACGTGAACAGATTTTTGACGATTATGACCCCCCCTCTCCGTGGACAACCGCCCATATAAATTCATAAATTCTAAAAATTTTGTATGGACCGTGAACATTTCACGACTGTTATTTGATTGGATATTAAAAACGATCGTTTTCAGTGGCGATAGCACAAGGCTGCAGCGTTACGTCTGTTATATTGTGATAACATAATCGTTCAAAACTGGTCGTAGAATAACATGATGATTACATATAGAAAGTACGCGTCCAGTCGCTTTCCGCATTGCATGCGGAACGTTCGTGACGGAATCTTTAACAGAAGATCAAGTGGTTGGGTATTCAGAACCGACAAAGTGACGAACATGGATTAGTGTATATGGAGTGTTTTGTGCTATTGTGCAGAAGGATACTCTGGATGACGACGGCAAAACTAAAAAAAGGGGGTTCAGTTTCAGTTTCAGTTAAGAAGAATTTGAAGCACAAAAATTTTATTATGTTCAAGTAAATAAACTTTTGGCATTTGAATCAATTTTTCGGAATTACCGTTCAAAACATTGAAAGGATTACTCACATCCTCTTAAAGACGACGGTGACAAAAAGATTCAAACTTCCTTTTGGCATAATGAAATGATGAAATCCTTTCTTATATTATTTTTGACGATTTCGTTATATTTTTACAATTTTCCAAGTGAAAAATTTTGAAAAAATACAAAACCTTGATTTCTTTTACGAACGTAAATTTTTTTTTCTCGAAATTCTGCGGAATATCAAACTAAGAAAATTTCAAATATGTTTTCCAATGAAAAGAACTGTTTTCACCGGAACTTGGCGGCAGGATCACTAACTTATTTATATTTAGGTCATAAGTGAAGTTCAAAAACCCGTTAACATTATGACGGTACCTACCACTCACACAGCGGCATTCCCATTCATTTGGCCACTCAACAGCGTGCAAATGTCATCCACTAAAATTTTGCCTTGGAATAGATTTCCCATGCCTCCGGCATCAGGAAAAAAAATTCAACATGACTAATTGCTATCACCCCGTAATGTCTGTCGTTGCTATAACCCTCCTCCCCCTAGTGAATACACGAATGGAGTCGAAAATCGCGCAATAGACTGATTTATTAGCAGCAATCTTCGTGGTCACACACAGCATCATCGCTGCAAATATGTACATGTTCGTATCTGTACACGTACCAAGTGAGCATAAATAAGTCCATATATTTACTTCATTACCCAGCGGAGCTCATCTCCCGTTGTTGCTGCGCTGCCCCAAGGCGGCGCATAGCAGCAAACAACATTTTTGTGAATAAGTTACTGTGAAATATTGAAATTGTGGTCTTTAAAGTAACGATGTGATATACACTTGGAATAACCATTTAAGCTACTGACAAAACGACATAGCAAGTGTCAGATTATTAGGGAGGTTGCACTACAGTGCAGTGAAGTGTATCTGAATTGGGGGGTGAAGGTTGTGACGGTGGTGTTGAGCGTAAGTTGGGCCAAGTGCTGCAGGGTAGTGGCAAATGCTCTGATATTTGATGCTGATTCAATTCTTGTCGGAGAAGAAACCGACCGGCTAGATTCGTGATTTCTTCGGCGATTGCCTAGATAGGGTCGTAAGGGTACGTACCTGAGAGCTGTGAAGCTGTGGAAGAAGAGAAGAAGAAACGTAATGATGAAATTTTAGAATCAGATTTAATTAGATGTGTTGAAGATGTTGCTTCTAGCATTGCAAAGCGATTACAAGTTGTGAGCGGGCGATGCAATAAATTTTGATTCGCATTGAATCGAAAGCAGGATGAAGAAATCGTGGCTAGTTTCTTGTGCTAGCGGTTGGATGATTGAAATGATTTAAACTTGACTAGTGGCAGGCATTACGTAAGACGGGTATTTAACAAAAACGACTTCGAATGGCGTGCTTGGAGATGCTTTTATGTCGATGGCTTCGGGTAGGTCTTATCTACAGGGAACAAAGTTTACAGACCACAATGAACTGCCCTGGTAACACGGAAGGGTGAACTCGGGTTATAGAGTAGTAACTAGGCTTTGTGGTGAAAAATGATACCTTCTCGGAGTCACAGCGGTAGTTAAGAAATTGATAATATCGTAATTGCTCTCGGTAGGTGTAGAGACCAAGTCCAACCACCAGGAAAACGGCAGGTATATCCACCGCTCCGCTTAAGGAGTTTCAATTACACTAATTTGATAAAGTTAAAAGTGTTTGCGCGCAGCCCTCTCACCTCACTAGTATTCAAAGGTCGAACTACACTGTCGCTCGCTGACTGTGCAATTTAGTGTTCAGATACTAGAAAAAAAAACAGACAGCGCGATGAATGGTTGTGATCATAACAAATGATCAGCAAGATACCTCAGTAGCGCTTAGTATTTTCTTTACGTAAAAACCAGGCTTCTTCTCGGTGCTCATGATTAAAGCCCAACTAGGAAAAATGTCTCAATAGCTTTTCGATCTCAATCGATCGTTAGATCGCCGGTATCGATGCTTTCATCAATCAATCAGCCTGCTCGATGACGAAAATGCGAGTAACGTGGCTTCGGCTGTTTGATAGAACGATTATATATAATCGCAATCGGACTTCTTCATCTTATGTCTAAAGAAAAAAATTCAATTACAAAGTAATCATAGGTACAGAAAATATTAAATATGAATAAAAAGTTTTTCAATATAACATGTACGGAATAAAACTGTTCAAAATTGTTTATTTCTGGCGTTTTCTAGGAAGAACTACCTAATTGGTTTTAAAAGTGGTATTCGTATAACGGTGAAATTTTATATAAAAAGTTTATACCAATTGTATTCATTAAGAATTGATGTCATTCAACATTCAGATATCATAAGGAATAATGAAGTGAGATGCTACTCAGAGGCCGCAATCGACCCCAGTTGCCATTTGGGAATCCAAGATGACGATTCCATTTTTTCAAATACTTTTATTTTGCTTTTTAAGGAGATTTTCAGCTCTCGGCTGGTTTATCACCAACAATTCCGGTTTTTGAACAAGAGCGTAAAATAGTCAAGAACCATGCAAGTTTAGTATTTCCTGAACGTATGATGAAGTCTGAAGGTCAGATATTAACTTCAGATGCCTTTTTATAATCAAAGATGGATTTAAATGGATTAACGTCTGAGAAACTGCCTGCTACCCAATAAAGATATTCTTAGAGCCGGGATGATATCCAAAGACTGAAAATCGACATCAAGTGTCACTTTAAATTTCAAGATGGCTGCTTTTGGTTTCTGAAAACGGCCTAGAATGGCCAAATCTAAAGTGATGAACATATTACAAACAAACCGCTGACACAATAGTGACTTCATTGTGGCGTCATATACTATTAGTGATATGAAAATGTCTGATTTTGTGCCAACTAATCTTCATTTGTGGGAAGTATTACTTTTCTCATTTCATTCTGAGAGCAGTGTTGTCGTCTCCAGCCCATAGAGGACCACCAGTCTAACTAGTGTTTTGTACAGTTATCAGCTTCGTACGGCGGCGCACTCGATTGGATCTCAGTGTCTTAAGAAATGGAAAGTAGGCACGATGTCCCGCTTGAATGCGGCTCCGGATCTCCTTATTGGTGTTTTTGTGGTAGTGGTTGTGTTTCATTTTCGCCACGGGTGTTTTGAACTTCGGCAAACACCGGAATCGAGGGCATTGTCTTCGTAAAAACACCGAGAGGTTTGATTAGTGATGGGAAATACATAAAGTTTTCTATTAAAAGGTACTGAAAATCACAATTTTCATTATAACTTTTTTCTTAAACTTTTCCAAGTTTTCCAACCTTCTACAAAGTTATCAGTCATCCAAAAATGCATGTTTATGCAGAACATTGTTTTTTTATCTCCCAAAATAAAAAAGTGTTTTGACATATTTCGATATTTTTGGAGATATTTTCACCTCAACCATCTCCAAATTACGCAATTTTGCGCAAGTGGCAAATCCATACGATGAAATAACTATCTTAAGACTTACAATAATAGGTACAAACTTTTGTTTGTAAGAGTATGTAAGCAGCCTTTCCGCCTGATATTCAAAGCTATTTGATGCCGATTTTCATATAAAAAAATTAAAAAATACAACAGGTTTGAGTTTCAAAGGTAGCACTAAACGATCTTGAGCTAATTATGCATGCACACTTTGGTGACGTTAGTCTTAAAAATAGATTAACCAAAATATGAGTTTTTTCTTATATAATTCTTCAGATAAAGAGAATATCATACTAGTAAGATTTCCCGCTGCATTGGTTGCTTATTTCGTCAGATCCTGTTATCACAAAAGCACGTGAGTGGCCAAAAGTGGACATTAAAACTTTTTCTCTGCTCGTCTCTTTTGAAATCGGGTAAGAAGAATAAATGGAATTTGAAAAAAAGCTACTATTTTCATCCACGCCTACATTACTGAAAAAAAATATTCAAACTTAAAAATTTGAATTTATTTCTAACATATTCACCATTTTTTTTCCCTTACCAAAGAATGCATGCAAGTTAAACTAAAGATCATTTAGTGTCACCTTCGAAGCTCAAAACTCTTCATTTTAAAATTTTTTGTATAAAAAGCGGCATCAAATAGCTTTGAAAAACAGGTGGAAAGGCTGCTTACATACTGTTAGGGGTACTGGGGGTAAGCCCGGCCCCCTAAGGAAAATGATTCTTTAGTAGCACATGATGGCGAATATTGTTATAGTTCTTTCACAGAATCATTGCCCAGATTGTTTTCTACAAGATATGGAGGTTTTCAGTACTTTCAAACTGTTATTTCACAAGGAATAGTGAGGTTTTGAAACTAAGATAAAAACGACGTTTAGCAATCAGTGCGGGTGAAACCGGCACCCCTTGGGGGTAACACCGGCACCTAAGTTTGTTAATGAATTAACTCGAATTAACTGAACCAATTTGAATTCGGAAGCCGCCGAATGAGAGATCTTACATTTCTGTACGTTACTGTGGAATTTGGTTGTTGTCGGTTAGCAGGTTCTGGGCAGATTGCCGGAACAAGTTCCGGTGAACATTATGTATAAACAATGAAAAAATTTGATACTCGGAAAGCCTATCATGTGGCACTTTAAATCATATTATTAACTAGTTTCATTGAAGCCAGGATCGAATTGACCACACCGGAGCAAATTTCAAATACCACCGGGAAAGCCGTCAGTTTTGTGACTTGATTCAGTACATTTGGCACCTCTAATAACCCTTGGAATCATTCATAAATCACAGAAGAGCTTGGGTGCATGGTTCTAAGTCGATTAAACAATTTATTTAGCAGCGAGCCATTGGTAATAGATGAGAAATGTGTGTCAGTAACATCCAACTAGCCTCAGACAATGTCGGGCTTATTCCACTCACTGGGTGACGGTGTTACCCCGACAGCACACATTTTCTTAAAGAGAGTATTTCTACAAATTTATCGCGTCAATTTACCTCAGACCGAATTCCTGTGATTGCTAACAATACAGGCAATAAGTTGTAGAGCAACGAAAAATTATTTTAGTTTTTTCAAATGAATAAAAGCTTAAGTTCCACTCACGAAAAATTACATCCGTTTACGCATCAGTTGCAGTAGCGTATGTTTTGTCTATTATTTTGACGTTTGACGTTTCACGGTGGCTTCGATGTGTCTTAAAATGTCTAAATATTAAATACCAACACTTCACATATTACAAAACACAGTTAATTAGCGTTTTCTAGTTCAATCCCAGGGGTTACGGTCTTACCCTCAGTGCCGGGCTTACCCCCAGTACCCCTACATACAAGAGTTTGTACCTATTATTGAAAGTCTTAAGATAGTTATTTTATCGTACGGATTTGCCACTTGCGTAAAATTGCGTAATTTGGGGATGGTTGAGGTGAAAATATCCCCACAACTATCGAAATATGTCAAAAAACTTTTTTATTTTGCGAGATAATATAAATTAATTTATAAAATAACAATGTTCTGCACAAACATGCATTTTTGGATGACTGATAACTTTGTAGAAGATTTGAAAACTCGGAAAAATCTGAGAAAAAAGTTATAATGAAAATTGTGATTTTCAGTACCTCTTAATAGAAAACTTTATGTTGCTCATAATATGTAAGCGATAGAAACATGATGTCTTCGGCCAAGTTTCTTGTTTTTAGATCACCTAAAATTTTGCCAGAGACATCAAGCATCTATCTCAATCTGAAGAAAAAGTAAATTTTCTATCTCACTTTTAGGTGGATTGATCACTCATCTTCTTACATCGAAAGATGCATTTCTGAATATCTTGAAACATCTCCGACCATACATTATGGTTATAATCAACATTTGATTCTCTATTTATCCAATCGCACGAAAACGGCAAAATAAAACACTGTGGAACGGTTTATTCGATCGGTATGGTTTCTTCGACAATATTTTGAACAATAATTTTGTCCATTCGAAAAATTAACCAAGTGAAAAAAAAAATTTAAAAAATATATTCAGAAAAATTTCTACTCTTGCATATTTTTATGTTCCACAAATTATCTATATTAAACATTACTCTCTTTGGGGCTTCCCGCAAATGCCGAAAAACGCTATAGTAAACTAATTCAACCGCATTTCTCTATCATCAGACGCCATACAAAACAAAAAGTATTCTGTTCTAGGATTAATGCCAAATAGTCCAGACAGCGTCTGATTTATTAAAATTCCACGGTCAAATCTACAGATGGAAAAGTTATCAATATTTATCGTTAATTTGGATGATCGCTTCTTATCGATAATATCGTTTAATTTCGGCGCTAACAATAGTTGTTGATTTTCGCTGACGGCGCTGACGGTACAAAGCATACGATTTATTTCTCGCACTTGCAAAATACCATATAGGATTCATCCTAAATGACCATTAAATTAACAAGTAAACAAGTGCTTTTGCGACCTCGCACTCCCTTGCCAAAGCGAGATAGGTTTGATTGAAAACATCAAAGCTCGCAAACGAATTTTGCTCGATATTTTCCATCACTAATCAATTCAACCCGCGCTAGGACAAGCAGGCGAGCGTGTGTCGAGATGCTTTCTCGAAGTTGAAACTCTCGGCTGCGGCCGGTGTTTTTACGAAGCCAAATCCCTCGATTTCGGTGTTTGCCGAAGTTTGAAACACCCGTGGCGAAAATGAAAAACAGCCACTGCCACCGATGGTTCGGCTATCGCTCTGCGTGTTGTCGATTCAACACTAACACCCAGTTGCAGTTGCAATCAGGGATGCCACATATACAGATTTTCCTGTATTTTACAGATTTTTGAACTGAAAAAGCAATACATAATCTGTATTACAGAAATACAGAATATTGCCAAAAATACAGATTTTACATATTTTTTTTTTGTTATACCGACGAACTGCAATCAATTTCAAAGGTAAAATTCGATCATACGATTTTCAGAGTTTTGTAAAAAAATAACATTAGGATTATGTTGATATCGATGCTGAAGAAGTGGAATGTGACTTGAACGAAGCGCGAAAATGAACGTTTCGAAATATTTATCAGGTTTTCTATGCAAAGTTGGTAAAACAAATTACAAAGAGATGCGTTTCCACCGATCCTTTTGGAAAAACGGCAGCTTTAAGTAATCTTAAATCGTTCGTGAAATTGGAAAATTCAAACGATCTGATGCGTCAATTTCCTAAATTTGTAACAGTAGCTGACTGACAAGGGCTATCTAACGAACTTTGCACGCTTGAAAAAAATCTTTTGACCGGAAGATTCATTGATAAAAATGATTTAACTTGGTCTGAGTTGTTGAACACCACTATAGGCGAGATGGTAATTCCAAGTTCTCGTTACAGATCATTTATGAGAATTTTTTCAATAAATCCACACTCTTCTGCTTATTTATTTGTTCATTTGTTTAATATCACATCATCTGACAGATAGGTGGTCTTAATGATGAACTAAATCTAGGATGTACACGTAATAAAACTCACTTTCTGAGAATGTTTATGCTTGTCGACTACGGAGAAGTTGCTTGAACATATTTACCGACATGTTAAAGTCAAATGAAGCTGCAACGGTGTTGAAGCTTGCTGACATAAAGCGAATGGGATCATGTTGTCCATATGATGCATTACGCTGGGGCAGAGAAAGAAAATGTCTTCGTCTTAATGATCGCTCTGGAGCATATAAATCTAATCGCTGTAAAATTCTTTGGGCGTCAATCTCACCAGCAAGAATTTTGAATACGAAGGTAGCCTGAGCATCAAAACGTCTTTTATGCAGTGTTTCCATGCCTAAAAGACGAAAGCTTTAAAATATAAATTTACCAAAACCTGTATAAATATCACGTAGAGAAAAATGAATCTGTTTAAATATATTCTGCAAGTAAAAATGTTTCCATCCAACATTCTGAGTTTGCTCGATACAGATTTTTAATACAGATTTTTTGGCCCGAGATACAGATATACAGATATTTTTAAAGAAAAATACAGATATAAATATGGCAACCCTGGTTGCAATACACGTCGTGCCGTGTTTCAGATATGCCACTCAGTGTAGAGCGTGGTTTGGACATGGCTGGTCATTCCTCGCCCGTCTGTACTTGACCAGGTTCTCTCTCGTCCTCAGGTAATTTAACCAGGTCCGGCCTCACATTTGTATCATAGCAGTCGTTTATGCCACGCGGCGCCTCTGTTCCTAGTGCGCATTATGATCCAGCCATTCTCGAGAGAAGCTGCGCCGAGCTCCTCTACCATTGGTAGTGCCGCTTCAAGCTGTTGCGCGTAGACTTCAGCAGCTTGCGGATTCCGGAGCTGCTTGATTTCTAGCCACGGATTTCGGCTCTGTCGTGACTGATAGACAGTCGACAATTTTGAGCGCATGCGAACCCCCACTAAGTAGTGATCCGAGTCAATATCCGCACCTCGGGAGGTGCGTATTAGGGTGGGACAAAAAATAAATTCTAGCTCCCATGCACTTTTCGTGTTCCTTATGGGTCCCATAACAACCGTGTTACTTTTCAGATCGATCGGTGAAACGCCCTTTTTGGGCCCGATTTTTTAAGTTTCCATACGATTTTATATGGGAAAATCCACTTTTTCCACACTCTCTAGAGATGTGGCTTTTAAAAATATATCAATGCATGATATTTGTAGGAAATTTTTCCAGGAAAAAATTCCTTTGAAGACCGTACGGCGCTACGATGCTTGTGGAAAAAGTTATTCACCCCAAACTGATTGAATGTCTGACGAACGACTCACTATTGAATTTTACTAGCAATACTGCTGCAGCGTGTTGCTGTTACAAATTCAATCATGTGATAAGAAATGATATCGTGTAAAATTTATCTTGGAGGCTTCTTCGAAGATACTATGAGCAAAGATTACACTTTGAAGCTTACTTACACGCGAAATTATTTCTCATCCTTACGCAAGTTAGCAATAGCAGCATGCTTTAGCAGTGTTGCTGGAAAAATTCGATGGTGAGCCGATCTTCAGACGTTCAATCATTTTGGGATGAATAACTTTTTCTACAAGCATCATAGCGCCTTACGGTCTTCAGAGGAGTTTTTCCCAGGAAAATGTTCTACAAATATCGTGTATTGTAATATATTTAGGAGCCAAAAGGACATCTCTAGAGAATAAGTTGTGGATTTTCCCATATAAAAACGTATGAAAACTTCAAAAATCGGGCGCAAAAATATAGTTCCACCGATCGATCTGAAAAGTTATACGGTTGTTATAGGACCCATAAGGAACACGAAAAGTGCATGGGAGCGAAAAAATAAAACCATCCCTTTTTTCCCATATAACCGTGTCCCAGTCTAGTGCGTATGTTGGTGATATCTGAGAAAAACCGTCTCTCTATGAGCACAGGGTCAATTTGGTTTGTTGTTCGTTGGTCAGCTTATTTCCAAATGGCTTTGTGGATGTTTGCGGGGGAAGACTGTTCATAGGACTACCAATCGTCGGAAAGCTGCAAAGTTTACGCATGATTGGCCGTTGTTGGCCGTCGCGGTGTGCAGACTTTCGTGCCCGGTCAGCGGTTTATACAAGCCTTTCCTTTCGATTTAAGCGTTCATATTCCCGATGACAATTTGATGTCCTGTTACATGTGGGCAGTGTACATTTATGATGGAGTAATTGTAGAACCGGTCTTTAACTCTCTACACACGCATCCTGTCGCTGATCGCCTGCCACTCGATCGCACAACTTTGCACAATACACAATAAAACCGGTACCCCGCTTATTTGTTGTGCCGCCGCTCTGGCAGTACATTTTCTCTTTTCCGGAAAAGTTCCTGCAGCGCTACAATGCCAAAGTGATGGGATTCGAGCTGATCCAGTAGGATCCTGTCGCCACCAGGGACGTTCAGCGATCTACAGTTCCATGTACCGAGCTTCCAATCGATGTCCTTCATTCGTCCGCCAAGGTCATTGCCGATTGTTCCGATCCGTTTTTTCTTCTTGGATATTCATAGTAAAGTGTTTTTTACCATGTCATTTCACTAGGGTGGCGTGGTTAGTCTCGTGACGGGGTTGCCGTCCTGGGTGTAGCTGGAAAGACACCGCATTTCTTACTTCAGCCGCTCCTCTGGAGTACAGACACTGTTTGGGCCGCTCTTCCTGGAGAATAGGCGCACTCGCCTTTTAGGAGTCGTTAGGGGAGCTTGTGTAGAGCTCACTACGCATCTCCCGGCCCAAATTAACTCCTGATGTTTGTTTGGTGGTACTTATTGATTATATTCGCACCTTACCTACATATCTGGAGGCCGTTTCACTATCCACAACCTTCGACCCGTCCGATTCCTTGCAGCTTGCACTACGACACGCGGCGAAAAGAAACATTCATTTTTTCGATAAAAGTATGAACTATTTATTGTATCAAAATGGTAATGGCAAAATGGATAGCGGAAGGCTAGGCCTATGTTTTAAAACTTTTATATTCGTTGTAGACATTACAATTCATCCCGTTTTATGATATACCTATAAACAAAAAGAATCGATACTAGGCATTTTTTGTTTTTGTTTGGGAAACAACATTTTTTTTTTAATTTTGAAAATTGAAATTTTTTTCAAATAGTCTTAAAAGATGGAACCCCTCTTTCAATAAATCATTCTATTGTTAGGAATATGCAATTATTTGAGTTATTTGATTTTTCTGTTTCAGCATCCGACGAAATTTTCTTATAACAATTGTGAGCGCCAATCGCAAATGGAGAATGACCAGTTGAGATATTAGTTTGATTGATTTCGTTTCCGCAAAATTGTTGCCGCCTAATTTCGACGAGAGAGAAACTCATTATACAAATGTGTTCCCGAATATCGTTCAGAACCATGCGAACCACAATGAAATTCTGCACGCAAAAGTTCAAGCTTTAAATCTAATATGTTATTCAATTCGCACGGAATTTGCTCTGACTTCGCACAACGAATGCGTGAAACGAATAGCGCAAAAGTTGTACAAGGAATACATTGACAGAGATCAAAATCAGAATATGTATTATATACACAAAAATGGTATTGTTTTGGTAAACTTCGGTTTCGGGCGAACGATCAATCTTATGTCGTTTTCGTTTTCGCAGTGTAGCTACACTTTTTCCGTGCTATACTTTGCAGCTTCAAATAAAACATTTTCAGTGTCATTGCATTGGTATGCGTAATAAAGGGATAGCTGTCAATTCGTTTTGTTTTGGTCATTATCGCATTCGTCATTTTGTCTCGTTTACATTTCATATGTCCATCTCGCAAATGTGCAGAGAAAAAATTTACCTGACACTTTACCACGTGGAACGAAAACCAAAAGAAACCAGTTTTGACACATACGTGTGAATGTGTTGGTAACTTCCTACAGTACACTCTGCTTTTTTCGGGTGTCGTCAGGGACAGAAAAAGTGTAGGGAGAGACAGAAAAAGGGTAGTCTGAAAAGTCAAATAAAACATTTTCGGTGTCAAAAGTGTCGTTTGAGTGTAGCTACACCGCGAAAACGAAAACGACATTAGGCGCTCAAAAATCGCTCCTTACTTTCGCGAGCCGGTGCGTATCAACCGCTCGTGCATTCCTAAAAATCGTCAGCAACCGAAACAGCCAATAGCGAGCCTTGTTGCCGCAAAAGTTATTGACACTGGTGCCAGTAACGCGAAACCGAATGCATGTGAATAAAACCAGAGCCATAGTTAAATGCAAAATGTTTCCAAATGACCTGATTCATGAAAGTCAATCGATCAGACAATAATTTCTTTATTTTGTCTGTACTCAACTTATCAGTATTGGTTGCTTGTTTCAATGTTTCAACGATGCCAGCCTTCTGAACATCGGTTGGTGCTTTATAAGTGTAGTGATTTGGAGCTGCGTAATAAATTCAAAATATACTAGAGCATGCCTTATGCCCAACGCACATGCGTTGTACTGGTTCCAAACTTAATTAGGGATGGGAAATATCGACTAGAATCGTTATTAATAATGATTTCCTGATACTATCGATAACTATCGATAATTATCGATAATTTGACAGCCAGAATAAGATGTAGAAAAACAACAAAATGTTGCTTCCATGGTGGATAGGAACAATATTTAAAAGTTTATTCGCACACATCGTTCGCACTTATGCGAAATATCGTCGTTTTCCGTATTAGTTAGAGTGAGAGAAAATCGATGTGCTATGAGTTATAACATCGAGTACAACATAGAAACGTCAAATTCAATTTTTTTTTTATTTTCTTGCTTGTATTTACTGTACTTATCAACGCTTGCAAAGCCAATTCATTTTTTAGCTCTGGCATAATTGTGGAGTATGAAACCCAATGCGAGAGAAATATCAATAACTATCGATAACGCTGATACTTTAACGATTCTATCGATAGCTGGCTATCGATACTACCGATAATCATCGATAGGTTTCCCATACCTAAACTAAATCAATAAATGCGCTAATTTCGCTCATAAATGATCTGGTTACGCACACTCCAACTTTTGCGTTTGGCGGCGAAAAACAACGATGTAGACGATATGAATTTTATCTTTTAAAATGAAATTTGTGGAAATCAATTTTGTATAAATAAATCAGTAGATTCAAGTTATCAGTGTTAAAATAATCGAAACCAATTATCCAACGGTTCATGCATCGAATGAGACAAGATTTGATGTAAAATATCTAAGACATATTACGATACATTAAGACAAATCTCATGATGAGGATGTTCTCATTTCGATAAAACCAATAATTTCAACCGATTTGTTTTCAGAGTTTGAACGTATCCAATATCCGATTCGTCATGCATTTGCAGACATGAAAATAAACCGCAATGTCAATCTTTGGAATTATGTGGAGTCAATTTAGAATGTTTAAAATTGAATAACGAGCAGGACGAAGTCTGCCGGATCAACTAGTAACAACTATTTTAAAAAAATATTCATTTTAATGCTAATATGGTATCAAATTTGGGTTTGAATTCCCAAAATTGTTTAAAAACCATGTATTTTCCTCAATTTGAGGCGGACTGGATTTAGGGAATGGGGGCAAGTGGACCAATGCCCCGGGCCCCCGAGAGTGCCTGGCTGTGGAGGCCAGGCATTCAATCACTCGAAATCACAGCCTATTTGAGCACACCTCGTATTGATTTTGAAGAATCGAATAGGAACTTTTCCGAAGCAATATGCAGACGATTATCTCCCAGATGGTCTCGAGATACCATGCTGGCCTAACAAGCCAGTCGTCGTAGGTTCGAGTCTCGGCTCGGGAGAGACTGTTAGTGTTAGTGTAGGATCGTAGCGCTAGCCCCGCAATTGTCCTGTACACTGAACAGTTGGCTGCGAAGTCTGTGTATAACAAACAGAAGGTCAAGTTCCGAATCGGAATGTAGCACCAAGGCTTTGTTTTTATGCAGACGATAAAGCTTCGTGCAGATTTAAAAGTTAAGAATTTCTACTACTTTAACGTATGTTGCCATAAACGCTAAAAAAACAACTACTTGCAATTTTCTTACCTCTTCTCAGGTTTCAATTGATTTTTTTCGGCGAAATTCGAAAAAAAAATCTATTGAAACCAGAGAAGATTAGAGTTACGGTGATTCGAACCCGGAAAACAATTTTCTTACCTCTAAATATTCTAAGAAAAGAAGGCCTATTGAAAATATTTGCCCCTCGCTCCTTAAGATTGAATTCGTCCCTGTTTGGCCAGTATTTGTATGGAACCGCATCATTGTAGATTGGCCGCTTTGTAAGCAGGCCACGCATGAAGAGATGAACTCGTTAGCGAAAAATGGAACATGGACACTGGTAAATCTGTCAGAAGCGTAAACTTTTGTTTTGTGTAAATAGGTTTCTTAAAGTGAACCAAAACGGAGAAAACGGAGAAAAGTTAGTCTCTAGGAGACTTATCCAGAACGTACGGGTTCGATTACTGCGAAATGTACTTTTTCGTTGCTTTGATGGACACTTTGCGTACTGTCGTGGCTCTGACATAATTTGACAGCGAAAATGTTCATCATGATTCGATGACAATAGCCGAAAGGCATAAAATAAAAATGAAACTGTTCAACACGATATTCATTTTTGGGCGTCGAAAATATGAAGCCCTGAGAAACGAACAGTATCATGAACGTTCTTTTCATCACTTTGACAACACGCCTGATTTAAATCTTCAAGTAAAGGCTAAATATGGAGACGTCAATTGTGATAAATCATCTGAAGTCACAAAAGTGATGTTCGATGATTGTGATGATAGCGTAGTCATCCACCAGCTCAGCTGGTCCGAGTTCTTCTCCAGCTCTGGTAGATTTTTTGATAAAAATATCATATGACACACAGCTTGAGATACCCTTAGGCCCATCTTTTCTTGAATCATAGATCAACATTTTTACGAAGGAAATTAAATGACTGTTTTATATCTGTATATTCAAATTCATTCCAATGATCTTGGCCTAATTGCCAGACGACTATTTTCGTATTTATTGCACAATTGACACCTTCTGCTAAAATTTTTGTTCAAACTTCAAGAAAATAATACCCACTTAAAAGTGCGAAATTGTACATATGAAGCAACATTAGCCCACGCAAAACTGGTGCGGTGGAGCAAATTTCTATATTATTTTTCCATCAAACCAAATACACCTCATCGTGTGATGAATAGACGAAATCGGTCAGCTGGCAGTTCCTACTTCTTCTTTCGTTTGGTGCGCAGTGATGTTGCATGTTGACGCTAATTTTGCGCAATCTAATCCGGCTGCCGATGCCGGCAGCATTTCTCGTGCTCACCTCGCATGTGTGCATACTGCAGCTGAGCTGGAATTTGATTTACTCGTTTCCTAAGCCCGCTTACCGGTGTAGAGTTTCTTTCCGTCTGATACTGGATCCGAGGTTCGTTACCGCCCGTATAGGTGGTTACGTAGTAGACCGCGATCGATTATCCAAGGTTGGCTGCTGGATCCGGAGAAAGGAGATTGAATCAAAACAAATAAAAATGGGACTAGCAGCTCAGAGTCAACGTGTAGTTCGTGCGGCGGAGGTTTCGAGTTATTTTTGTATGTTCACCTCTTTCCGGCATGCATAGATTGAATCGTGCGAAACGGTATATTTCGTGGCCCACTGATGTTTTTGTTTTTCTCTACGAATTTTAGAGACAAAACAAACCCCACAACAGTGATCCGGTCTCTCAAAAGGAGAAAAAAAAAACTACAACTTGTTTAGATTTATATTTGATCAAGTGGAAAGACTGACCTGGACAGTCCAAGGTGTGCAAGCAACCTGCTACGCAATAGCACCTCCAAGAATCCAGTATCTAAATATCAAGCGACGGTAGATCGCGTTCAACCAATACCTAGGGCACAGCATAGAACTTTGATCGGTCTCGTGCACCTTTAGAGATCGCTTCGCCAGATGAACATTCCTCAATTTGCTGCTGAGCACCGAAAGGCACCATGCATTTTAACCGCATAACCAGCAACTGTTTACGTTAGTATCGAGGAGCCTGTGGTGGGTACTACCAATCAATTTGAATGTCGATGTCGGTTTGTAAGAACTGTTTAGGCACAAGTCTTGGTGGCGTGCTGACCATTAAGCAGCACTAACGATACATTAGCATACGTGCCAACTCTGTCCGGCTGAATCGTTGTCTGTTCCCATGGAGAGTTGGCTTTTGAGGTCAAAGTCAATGCGAACAAGACTAACACCAACCAAATTAACGTCCGATGTCAAGCGGAACGTAATTGATTGATGCCGCTGATGGTGACAGGAAATGGTTTTAATCTTGTGCTCGGTGCTTAGTTTGTCGAAAAAAGGTGCAGCATATAGAGTCTTCAGTTGCTATGAGTAACCCTCCAGTGCCTGGAGAGGACAAACCATTTTCACCTGCCTATTAAGGATATCCGAAGATGTACAATCATCAAAATGTGATTTTACTATATTCACAATTCAAGGAACTGTTGTCCATCAATATTTTTTTTTGCTGGGGTTTCAAATACCATTCTATTATTACAAGAATAATGATTTTTAACTACAGAAAAACAATGCTCAATGGTTGCATTAGTCATTGAAGTAGTAGTATTGGCAAAAATGGACGAGCGCTCGAAGGTTTTGCTAATTGTTGTTGATTAGCAAAAAATTATCAATACCATGAGTTAAGGAAGACATTGAAAAAGGGAGCGCGTGAAATTTGTGACATTTACCTGGCACTATGCTTTTATGTTTACTTTTATAATCAATAACAGGTTCTGGGAGGAATTCAAAAAGTCACCAAGACGATATTTAAAAAAATAAATAATAATTGGGGTCCGGTAGACCGCTTATGATTGGAAGAGACTATTTTCAGAGCACCATAAAAATGTCAGTAATTAGAATTTGAGACCACATTTAGAACTAACTTTTATTTATACTTTTATAACTGCTACTGCTCTGATATTATAGAATCGTTCACGCAAAATGCAGAAAAAACACTATGTGTGACTCGATCTTTTATATTTGATATCATGGATATTATTAGAAATGACTTTGAAAAATGGATTTGTAATAAGTAGAACTTTGGGGAAAATCTTACGTCATTTTTCTATACACAATTACCTAATCAAGAGGAGAGGCTCATAATATCATAAATTCATATGCAATATAAATTCTAATGAGTGGGAAAATTTCTTATTTGTAATTGTGAAAAATTTGCAGCTAGGGTTGCCACATTTCCGGGTTTCACTCGAAACTTCCGGATGTGAAAGGTAATCTGCGGTGTAATGTGTGTATGATATACAAAATCGTTACATTTTGGATTCATATCCTTTTGAGTTGATTGCTTTATAAATACCTATGAAAATATTGACCAATTTTGGGGACATTTTTTATTCCTTTAAAGGAAATAAGTGTGCTAGTTCTATGCAGGCAAATAATATATTGGTCATTCCATCTCAACTGTGCACTGTGCACTATTGTTTCATGTTCACTTCCTTGTTCATATAAGACCACAATGCAAAAATCCCTTTTTGATACCGATTGGATCACCCTGTAGCATTTTTCCTTAAAAAAATTTTACTTTCTTTCAATTATGGCTGCAAAAAAAATGTGTAAGAAGAAACAGTATTTTTGAAAGAAATCAATCAAGGAATCCAGAAAAATATCAATTTTAAGTGCATTGCCTTCACGGTACATTTTGTTTTTAAATTTTGTAATTTCATCATATTTCTGTAAAAATTTTATGCCAGAAACCCCTTCACCGCGAGGTACTGTGAGCAAAACTCGAGTTACAGCATTTTCAAAAAATAAAGACAGATTTTTTATACTTTCAAGTAATCTTCTTTTCTGAGTTTTTTTTCTATATCTCCGGATATTTTATATCAAGAAATTGGATTTAATAAAAACTTATTCAGGAAATCCAAAAAAAAATTGTTTCCGGATATATTACTTTGCGTTTGAAAAATTAAATTGCGTTTTTGGCAAATGAGTATATTTTGACTGTGAATTTATATATTTTAGTTTTATATGAAAAATATATGTGACTTAGAGGTATTATGAGAAAAACTCGAGTTACAGCATTTTCAAGAAATTATTTAATAACAATCTGTGAACTAAAATTAAAAAAAAAACATTTATTTCATACATTAGAATATATCCCTGAAAAAAATATCATCAAATGAAAAATCTTTATTTAAGTCAGCGTAGCAAAGCGAGCGAGAAGCAAAACCTTTCTCCTCCTTTCTGCTTGTGAACGAGACATATGCTACGCTTCTCAAGTTTTTTGCACACACGATTTCGAGATACTCTTTCTTCTTCATGCATTACCCTAGGTAGCAGCAAGCGTGCACCGACACGCAAAAACTCTTTTGTATAGCTACTCAGCGACTGTGAAAGAGTACGCGAGTTCCTGCTAGCGAGTGGGAGTACTCGACTAAAATTGTTCGACGAGGAGGAGTGCTTGAAAAATTGTCCTCGAAAACGTAAATGCTTTCTTCATCTACCCGGTTTTGCTTCGTGCACCGACAGCCGAACGTGGGGGAAGAATCTATAAAGTATCGCATACTGTAACGTGTAGGGTATCGGACTGCTTCGGTAAGTTTTTTATAACAGTCTACTGCAAAACCAGCCGAAGCAAACCGCTACCGAAGTAGTCTGTTACCCAATGTGAAATATTCTTTTTTGTCCCTTTGCAACTATCGTAATGCATCTTGAAACAATTGTACTCGGCTGGTTGTGCTCGCGAGAAGGGGACTACACGCGAGTAAAAGAGTAGGCGCGCGTGTGTGCATATGATCTCGGGAACGAATGCGAGCAAGGAAGACAGCGAGAAAGAACGAGAATTAGCTTGAATGGAGAATGCTCCAGTGTGTGATTTCGGCAGCTACGAGAATCTCACTTGTGGTGATGCATGCTGTTTATGAGTGAGACTAACAACACTGGTTTATGCTAGAACTTAACCCAGAAAAGAAAATCTGCGTCAATTTGACTCCTCGTTTTCAGCAATTTGAAATATTGCAGTCCACCGACATTTTTCTAACAGTGCGTTATTTTTCTTTATTAATAGAGACACATTAAAACCTATATCCTGAAGTTTGTAATTTATCAAAGTGTTAACACTGTTATCAATTATTTATGAAGAAAAACTTACATTTTAAATTATTTTAGGGGGTGTTACGGTCAAAAATTGGTCAACTTCAATTTGCCGTATTATTTCTATAATGTATCAAAAAGTAAGTGTATAGTATTATACCTTATGTTTGATTTTGACATTTGCTCTTCAGTTGTGAAAATGGCGTCGAAGCAAAAAAAAGCAGTGCATCAAAATTTTGCTCGCATATTGTGAAAATCCGAACTACTCGCACGCCAAGTTCGCAAAATTGTTGAATGTGGCCAAATCAACCATCACCAACAAAATAAAAGTGTTTGGAGAACGTTTGTCGACTGCCAGGAAGACAGGATTGGGAGGAAGTCGAAATCCAAAGGCCGCAAAAACGACGGAAAGAGTTGCCTGCAGTTTCAAGCCCAACCTTTCCGTCCAAGATGTCACAAGCAAGCTGGGAGTGTCGTCTACAACTGTGCATAGAGCTAAAAAATAAGCCGTACTGTCGACTTACAAAAAAGTGATGACTCCAAATCGCGTCGAAGTTGCCAGCTGCGACCAAACATCGAGCGATTACGGGACGCCGAAGTTGCACTGGAGTACACGCAGCAGCCGAAAGCAGCACTACCAACGGAAAAGCAGCTTGGCATGGCTACTCTTAAAGAATGCTGGAGGGACATTCAATCTGCTGTAGGTAGTACTGAATACAATGCCTCTGAACAGAAGAAAAGACTGGTTCACCGACATGAACAGTGCAGAATGCAGCACAAGTGAGAATGTTGCAACACCAAATGAGAGCGAAGGGTACAATATTCGGTCGTTCGTAAAACAAGGGTCAGCAGGCTGATCGAGATCGCAAGGCAATGGAGAATCTGTACCGTGCAAATAACACACGAAAGTTCTACGAACATGCTGAATAGTCTCCGCAAAGGCAACGTGCCGCAAACCAACATGTGCAGGAACCTGGACTGCGACCTTCTCACGATCGAGTGTGAGGTGATTGAAAGACTAAGCGCTACACTGGACTATTGCCAAGGTTTGAGAGGAGTGAATAAAGGGAACCATGTGCACCATCTACAAAAAGGCGACAAGCTGGATTTCTATAAACTACCGTGTAGATAAACTAATACGATTGGTCAAGTCGATGGTGAATCGGGTGATGTGCGTAGTTCGAGTTCCAGGGATACTCTCGAGTTCCTTTGAATCTCGAATAGGGTTACAGCAAGGTGATGGAGTATTGACTTTTTACACAACATCGTATTGGAAGATGTGACACGTAGAGCGGGTATCGACACTAGCGGCACGATATTCAGAAGGTCTGCTCGACTCTTTGGCATCACCGATTGACATTAAACCCTTGAGAAGATAACGGAGTTGTACATCAGACCGAAGGCTAAAACCGGATGGCTAGGACTGACCATAAACGTGTCGAAGACTAATAACATGAGAAGAAGAGGTTTCGGAGAAGACAGAGTAAACCCCCCAAAATGAATTCAGATTAGCGGTGATGAAACCGAGGTGGTAGACGAATTCTTGTACCTGCGCTCACTGGTGACTGCTAACAGCGACATAAACAGAAAAATTCGGTGGACGCTCCGCTCGAATAAAATTCGCCGCCGCACGAAGTTAACCATCTACCGAACACTGATCAGACCAATAGTTCTCTAGGACTTGAGCCATGCTCGTGAATGCCCAAAGCGTCTTTGGGCTCTATGCACGAAAAGTGCTGCGTACCATCTGAGGTGGAGTGCAGATGGAAGATGAATCGTGACGAAGGCGGAAGTACCACGAGTTGCATCAGCTACTGGGAGAAACACTCATCGCCCGAATGGTGAAAATCTGGGAGCTACGGTGGGCTGGCAATGTCGTAAGGATGTTAGACAACAGTCCGGTGAAAATGGTTTTCGATAATGATCCGACTGGAACGAGAGTACAAGGTGCGCAGAGATCAAGGTGAAGATGACCTGCGGAGCCTCCGCAGATGACATGGCTGGCGAGTTGCTGTCGTGGGCCGAATTTAATGGATACGACTTCTTCGAACATCAAGGGACACTTTGGTCTGGAGTTGACTGGTAACCATGCTTATCATTCTCCCCAGTATGTGGAAAGAGCGGAGAAAAAATTCACCGCGCACTTCCTTTTCAGTATGTGCCTGCGTGTAGCAAATGCTTTCACCACACTGCTTCTTTCTCCACTCGAAAGTGTCTCAACCAACAGAGGCAAACACAACAGAGAGGCAAACGCAATTCCAGCTCATCCCACATCAGATAGAAACAAGAACGAGTAGTTCACACATACAGAGAAAACGCAGAAGTACACCACAGTGTCCACTGGCGAGCAGTCCGGAAAGTGAAAAAAAACCTACCGGGCAAATGTGTAGTCCTAGTGTAGCTACACCGCGAAAACGAATTCGACTAGAGTAAACTCGACCGGCACGAGCAACGCAGTCTATTTTTTTTCTCCCAATCTCTTCTCCTTTTCTGCCATGCTCAAGAAACAAACTGTAGAACGCACCGCAGATAGTTCTGCTGTGTAATGATTGTGCGTGATGTTCATACGTTCTGAGAAAGTACATCATAGTTCATTGTCTCGCAAGAGAGAGATTTCAGATTCCACCGCGGTGCTTTCAGGAAGCTCACCAGATAAAAATCGTCTGTCGTTCTCTTCTAGCATGTGCGTTGATTTGCTCTTCAGTATGAGGGCAGTTGTTTTCGCAGTGCAAGATGTTCTCCTGCACTCTATAGGTTTTCTGAGTAGAAAAAACAAGCATGCTGGTAACGTGAGGTGGCTCTTTTAACGTTCTGAATAACTATGCTGTACAATTAGGATAGGATAAGGATTGGATTGGTAAATTATCCTAATGCTATACCGGATCACCCACTATAAATGGATAAAATAAGAAAGTGATGCTCGAATATCTTTACTATTGAAGGGAGTCCAGTCAAAATATTTATTTTGAGGCTAAAATTTTGGAAACCTATTACAATAAACCCAAAAGTATGGCTGATGGACCCTAAAACATATAAAGATTCATAGTTCATACGAGGAATTTAAAAAAAAAATAACTTCAATGTTTGACATATAATCAAAAAAGTAAGATTCTGGGTAGAAATTTTACTCCACCTCAGCATGTAAGATTAGTTATAATTAATAAAACTACATTGTACTGACTCTTGATTTAGTGGAGGATGTCTTCCACTAAATCCAGAGTCAGTACAATGCAGTATTCAAGATTCTTCTCTCTCTAAGAGCTTCAAATCGATAGACTTGAGAGTATTCTAGACATGTTGTTGTAAGGCCAATTGAAAGTTACAATACAATACAAAAAACCTGTTATGAATTTGCCTATAGTAAGTGTTTCACCAGTCTGATTTTGAGCAAAAGAAATATCTAAGATTCCAAATTTTAACGTTTTTTCAACATGCAATAGGGATAATTCATTTTAAGAACCTTCTGATTCTTATGATTTGATTTATTCTTTCCAAATGCTTTCGGTTTAGCTTAAATGAACCACAGGTATTAACGAGCAGTAAACAAAAAATGAAATAAAGCTGCCTCAATATTTTATCTCCATTGCCAGAAGCATCATTTGAGGTATGAAGAACATCATACATAATCGATATAAAAGTATTTGTTTGTACCTGACTTTTGAGCATCCTATGTAACATAGAAAAATAGTTTAATAGGTCATAATTAATATTTGAACGTTTTCAGTAAAAATTCGGTAATAACAAAGGTGAATCCGCTTTCAAGCTGAAAAAAGTTCACATTACTACAAAACCTTGTATTTTAAAGGGGTTCAATCCTTCAATAAAATAATTACTAGTTTGGAGACTTTTTTTGAACTAAATTTCTATTTTTAACAACAGCTTTTGCCCGTCAACATTCAAGTTCATTATGCAGACAATGTGTGTAGTAGAGAACGCGAAAAATAAGCGAACTGGAAATATGATACAGATTTGGAAAAATATACCGCATCCCGACGGGACTTGAACCCGCAATCTCCCTGTCTCCGGCATGGTGTTTGACGAATTAAACTACGGGGGACGGTGGTACTGTTGTGAGACTTTTACTTGTTACAAAAAAAAAAAACAACTGTTGATTATTCTCTAGTTTTTTTTTCATCAGCTCAGTCTAAGAAAAAAACACAAAGATTTTTATTCTACAATGTACAATAAAATATTTTTTTGGGTAACTTTTTGCGATTTTTCTGCTTTTAGCACACATTTATACTGTCAAATAAGAAACATAAGTAAACGAAGTTATTGTATGAGTGTTATGAGTCTTTGTTAGCATGAAAAGTAGGTGATTATCAAAGATTTATGGCGATTTTTCTGATACACGTCGAAAAGTCGGTTCGGAAACTAGAGGATTGCATTCATACATAGTGGTAGGTGAGCAATAAACATTTACACGGATTAGTAGAATGCTGAGCCATGCCACGATGATTATGATACAGGTACGACAAAAAATGTGCTTGTTAGTAAAACCCTTACAATGCTATTTCTTACTACCAGCTATTGGACCCCAAGTGACTTGAAATTTAGAACAAACATGTTTTACTCTTAACGGACAACCATCAAGTGCACACTGAATTGTTTAAATCATAATTACCTTTATGCCGGTAGAGTTTATCACGATAGAACGAATCCACGTGTTCCGATTCGCCCGACTGCAGCGAGTCGATATCGACGTGATCGTTGTCCAGTGAACCCCCCAGATCATCGTACTGATCTAAGTCACGATCTGTTTCATAGTCTTCATCGTCATCCTGCTGCAGCCGCTGTTGCTGAAGCCGCCGTCGTTCTCCGTCGTCTGTTTCACTACCGTAATCACTGAATAAGTTGTAACGACGGCCAGCTGACCCAGTTTTGTATACACTGGTGCCATTCTGGTTCTGTTGCCTCGTATCTCGTACCGAGCTGGAGGACAGCGATTTGGCTAAGATTTCGTCCACAGATGGTACTCGAATCTGGGGCTTTCTTTCGGGATGCAATCGCCTCTCCAGATACCGTTGCAGAATTTTCTGAGTAATTAGATTTTGACGATGAATTTCAAGCACTTGTGGGTCCAGGTCTACTACCGTGTTCCGTAAGCAGAGTTTTTTCATGCATTCAATCATTCGTTCATAGGTGGGATATGAAAGGACGAGAGGAAAAAGAAGAAAAAAAAAATAATGTAGCTCGTTTGAGTCACTTGAGGTCTGTTGTTCAGTTATAATTAGCCCGTAATCAGGAAAAAATCTGTCTGTAATAATTGTGTGCGAATGTTAATTAATTATTAGTGTCATATTTCAGTAATTATTTGCTCCAAAACAAACCAGTGAACGTTGAAAGAGATCACTCAACTGTTTTGCCCAACTTAAGGGAACTTCATCCTCAGTGATACGTATATGAATGGCGCTTGAAAATGCGTTGAAAGATAAATAGCTTGGTAGCAATAACTTGAAGTAATCTACAAATGTATTGGCTGTTGAGTTCTCGATTGATTGCTACTCACTCTTGCTCTAGTGTGCTCTTAAAATTTGCAACAAAAATTCAAACTCATGACTGATTGTTCGTCGAAACTAAAAGCACTACAAGAGCTCATGAGGATGAGTGCATGGTGTGTAAAAAAATTGCTGCGTACTTAGCTGGATGAGTCAATTTACTTCTACTTGAGCTATATTCCGTGTATAGCTCTGCGCAAATTGTTGGGACGTGGAAACAATTGTTTTCCCTTTACCTTTCTCAAGGGGGGTTTGTTAGTACCTCCAGTATTTATAATAATTATTAGTAAATAATAAGTTTGTGTGGCCAATCACAAATGGTGACTTCTCAATACTGTTAGGAATTTGTAATTTGAATTGTTGGGATTTGTTTGCTTTCGCAATTAGGATTTATCGTTCGTAGCGGTTAAAACCTACTTGTCAAAAGAAGGGACAATAGGGAAATAAACCAACAATTAACTTAATTGTTAACTTATTGGCTATTAGGAGAGCTTATAGTAGCATAACAGACGTCAGTTCCACTTTGATTGAACTGGTGTACACCAAACGGGAAAGAAACCCATAATCAAACTCGTGCGACATCGAAAATGTTCATCGTGACTCCATGAGAGTAGCCGAGAAAAATAGAATGACAATGAAGCTGTTCGAATCGAAATGACTGAACGAAGTGTGCAGTTTAATTTTTTTACTTTTGAAATGTGGAGCCCTGTTGCTGATTACCGTAAGTTCACTTACTCCGTGCTGGTTAAAAGCGTCAGAATGAATGTATCTTGTAGGTTCGGCTTCAAGCGCATTACCAACATAACGAACCCAACGATTGTTCTGATCGCAAGGAATTTTTGGCAGGGAATCGGGGTGGTTCTTGGACGCTTAGATAATGGTGATTAATTAAAATATAACACTGGTATATAACATAACGCACTCAGGAGATGGGGGGAGGGGGTATTCAGCAAAGTTTTACACTGTGTAAGGCCACCATGCAATATTTCGCTACGCGAGGGTGGGAAGGTATTAAAACATGTCGAACTCTGCGTTACGTAACATACGAATGTTCCCCAACCTTCGTTTGCGAGCATTTCAGTTGTTTATGTCGATTGGGTTGTTTAGCTATTCATGGATTTCCGATTTTCTGAGCAAAACGAAAATTTTTTAATCTTCATATCATTATCCTTCGATTTTTAAATGAAGAATTAAAATTCGCTTAAAATCGCTACAATGACAGTTAGTATATGGGCGAACTGTCATTGTAGCGATTTCGAGCAGATTTCGAGCAGTTTTAAATCGTGATTTAAAAAGCGAAGGACACCGATAGATGTTTTTTTACAACCAAGTTTTACTTAAAAAATGCAGATCTTCAGGTCATATTAAAAACTGATATAGCTAAACAACCCAATTTCAATGCTAAAGGAGCATTCGAGCAGTTTGCAAGTGAGTCACAAAGTGCTCGAAAATGAAACAAATGTTTTTCAATTGGGTCCTACAGTTTTACACGGTTCCCTGATTTTTGTGTATCAGCTGAAAAAGGGTAATTTTCTGAGCAAAACGTGATTTACAAAAAGTGTTTATTGTTGTCCTTCGACTCTTAAATGAAGAAAAAAAAACTGTCGGAAATGTCTTAAATGACAGTTTGCCCAAATACCGTACGTTCGGCATTTCGAGCAGTTTTTTATTCATTACCAGCTGACCCGGCAAACTTCGTCCTGCCTATTTTAATGTTTAATATAATAATTTTAAACATTTCAAATTAATTGATTCCTTCCTTTGTTTATATCGTTTGAAATGATTGGTTTTATCGGAATGACAACATCCTCGACTTTTGGCTTTTGTACATCACCGCTATTCCGGAAATATATTGGGTGCATTTCAATTATTTCCGTTGTTTTCCAGAAACTGAAAGTGGTCTTCTTCGAATTCAAATTGGTGTACAGGGTCAATGCTTGGCTTCTTTACATCATTTTGATTACGGACATATCCATATGTAGTAGTATTCGGTTATTTTCGGCTGTTTCCCAGGAGTTGCCATTTCACAATTCAAAATGGTGTCTGAGGTCAATTTGTAGCTCCTTGTATCATTCTGGTTCCAGTGATACTCATATTGGGTGGTATTTGGTCACTTGAGGCTGTTTTTGAGACACAAAGTGAGACAGAAAGTCGTCGTCGTGGACTTCAAAATGGTATGTGAAATTAATTTCTGACCTACGGATGTCATTCTGGCTCCGGAAACATTCATATTGAAGGGTATTTTGTCATTTTCGGCTGTTTTCCAGCCACAGTAGCCATCTTTGAATTCAAAATGGTGTCTGTGATCGATTTTTAGCTTCTGTGCATCATTCTGGTTGCAAAGATACTCATATTGGATTGAAATCGGCCATTTTTGGCTGTTTTCCAGACACCGGAAGTTGCCATCTTACAATTCGAAATGTTGTTTGAGGTCGATTTGTGGCTTCAGTGCATCATAACAATACCGGAAATACTCATATTGGATGGTATTTGGTCATCTGCCGCTGTTTTTTAGAAACTGGAAGTCGCCATCTTGGATTTCAAAATGGCATTAGAAGACAATTTCTGGCCTCTGAGCGTCAATCTGGTTAAAGAAACATTCATATTGGGTGGTATTTGGTCATTTTCAGTTGTTTCCAGACACCGGAAGTCGCCATCTTGAAAGGAAGAAAGGGTGTCGAAACATGTTTGTAACACCTAAAAAATATCACCTAACAAATTTGGTTCCATTTACTTGAATAGTTCTCGAGATGTGCAGAAATTAGTGTTTCATTTGTATGGAACCCCTCCCTTTCAGGGAGAGAGAAGGGTGTCAGACCCATATGGAGATATTTGATACTCCTTAAAACATCAACATGCAAAATTTGGTTCCATTTGCTTGGTTAGTTCTCGAGATAAGCAGAAATTTGTATTTCATTTGTTTGGAACTCCTACCACACAGAAGAGGGAGGGGTGTCGAACAATTATGGACACATTCGTTATCTCTAAAAACATTCATATACCAAATTTGGTTGTATTTGGTTGATTGGTTCTCGAGATGTGCGAAATTCGTGTTTCATTTGTGTGGGACCCCTCCCTTATAGAAGAGGGAGGGGTTTCAAACCATTATGGACATATTTGTTACCCCTACAAACATCCACCTGCCAAATTTGGTTCCAATTAGTTTGTTAGTTTTCGAGATAAGCAGAAATTTGTGTTTCATTTGAATGGAACCCATCCCTTCCAGAAGACGGAGGGGTATCGAACCATTACGGACATAATTTTTACCCCTGAAAACATTCACATGACAAATTTGGTTGTATTTGCTTGATTGGTTTTCGAGCTGTGCGAAATTTGTGTTTCATTTGTGTGGGGGCCCTCCCTTCCCGAAGAGGGAGGGGTGTCAAACAATTATGGACATATTTTTCACCCCTTAAAATATTAACCTGCTAAATTTGGTTCCATTTAGTTGGTTTGTTCTTGAAATGTGCAGAAATTTGTGTTCCATTGGTATGGAACCCCTCCCTTCAAGAAGAGGGAGGGGTGTCAAACTAATGTGGACATATTTGTTACCCTTAAAAACATCCACATGCCAGATCCGGTTCCATTTGCTTGGTTAGTTCTTGAGTTGTGCAGAAATGGATGTTTCATTTGTATGGGACCCCTTCCTTCCAGAGAAGAGAGGGGTCTCAAACCATCATAGGAACCTTTCTCGACCCCAAAAACCTCCACATACAAATTTTCACGTCGATCGGTTCGGTAATTTCCGAGCCTATATGGATCAGACAGACAGACCGGACTGCATTTTTATAGGTATAGAAGATAGATTTGAAAATCGAAGGACAACGATGAGCATTTCTCAAAATCACGGTTTTGCTAAAAAACGGATCTTTTTCAAACGATACATTATAACTGGTATAGCTTTAGAACCCAATTGAAATTTATTTTATCTTGATACTGTCTACTTGTTTTGATTAAACTTTTTTGTTGAGAAATATCACTACAAGAATTATATTATAAGTAACTTCCGAAACCTCTTTATAGTACGTGCGTTATTTTGAAAAGAAGTCGAAAATCCGTTATCGGGAGAAGATTCCGCGAGAGTTTAGTTGACATTTCAGAAGCAAAAGAAGACGATCATCACAGAAATATCGTTTCATGGTTATCATTTACAAGCCTAGTTGGGAATAGCCTGTTTGTATATGCGCGTAAAAACCCCGCCGTCTAATGATTCAACACTTGATACATAAGAGTCAAATGACTCAAACAAGTTATTGGAGACACCGCACATAACCCAGATGGATTCGTTTCAACCATACTCTGTACGATGAAGTGAATTGCGCAGAAAGTTCCGCTAAATTGAATTTTTATGGGCCATTTTCCCACTAGGATGTGTTAAGTATCTCTTTTGTCTGGGGTATTTGCTCTTATTTTCATTTTATTAAACCGACGTTTGCGGAGAATATACGGATTAAACAATAAATGTTTACGAAATCAACAAAGAAATGAAATACGCTCAAATACTTTCATGGACTGATTTAGTTTGCAAATATTATTTTTCTCTCGTTTTAAATTAAGCGTCAGTTTTCTATGAAATGAATCTGCAGACTAAGATAAAAATAGGAATAAGTACCTCATTTGTGTTTCCCATAAATTCCGACACGGATACATCTCTCTCATTTGCTAGTGTGTCAATATCAGGATATCGGCATCGAGTAGCATAAGGTGGCAATTAGTTGAGCTCGAAGCATACTCTGTCTGCTCTGTTCTAATCCGGTTAGTCCAAATGTCAGTGACATTTGGACCAACCAATCAAAACCAGTGACGCAGATGTTATCCATTTAGAACAAACTAGTAAAACGTATAGCGATCGCAAGCAAAATCATCAGTGAACTATTTAGCTATTTTTCTCATGAAACCCAGGTTTAGGTGCAATGAAAGTGGAGTAGTAGCGCTTATATACCAAAATCTTTATTGCACTTTCAAAAATTTCTCCAGATATACTAATGTTCAATCAGAGAAGTTATCGAGATATTGTTTTCTGAAGTTTGCTAAAAAGTGAATGATGCGAAAAAGTTTCAGATTAACAGTATAGATGAGTTTATAGCCAGATGGAATGATGTTGTATACGTCGTTGAAAAAATGGGGAAAAGCAATTGTCTAAGGCTGCTCCCTTGAGGTACAGTTGACAGGTTAATAGAGCTTTTTGAGTAGTGTTGCTTAATTTTGTGTATAGTTTGCGGTCTACAAGGAATGATTTTAACTCCATGGTACCAATATGACGATATACTTGACAAAAGTTGCGTTATAACTAAAACACATCCGTTTTGAACCTAACTGAAATATTGCGTTAATTTCGCACAATATTGATGTGGTTTCGTATTTTCCAACTTTTGCGTGGTGAATCTATTTCTACGGTATTCATTGCGCAAAGCTGTAAGCGTTTTTATTTGCCACTTAATACTCACGTGGGCTTCGCAGTAAAGGCTTTATGTTGAGTGCTGTTGAAAATATTGAAAAGGTGTTAAAATATGTTTAATTCAACAATTGGGTATTTATACAAATAAATAATAATCGGATGTTTAGCACAAAACAAAACAATTTTTGTGTTAACGCTGTTATTTACTTTTCATCATACATCTTCGAGAACTGGAAAATTTTGTTCCTTGAATTTACTGCGACGTGTAGTTTTAGTGCCTGATTATTGGCATTTGTTGATTACGATCAACTTTTGGTTCCATTGACCGTCGGCTATTTATGCGTGGCGATTGTTATTGTTTACGTTTTACAATGGAAGGTATCCAATCTTCTGCGTTTTTTTTTCCAATAGGAACGTCGAGGTCAACCATTAGTCGAAAAGCGACCCGATTCAAACATTAGATAGCTTTTCAATAGATCCAATTACAACCAACAATTAGCGTACCGAAGAAACCCGCGTGACTCCTGCCGTTACGATCGCTGGATACGATTGCTTCTGCACCACGGCGACCGAGGGTCGTCGATGCAGGTGATTTGAACAAAGAGTCGTGATACCTTTATATTTCGCAATTACCTTCATCAGCGCAGATCTACACTTCTTGTAAGTGTCAGAGCCTTGCTTTCCACTGGCATCATTAGGGAGCATTCATTAATAACGTACGCATGTTTTCCATTTTTTTATCCTATTTTTTCCCCATGGCAAAAAGTTTTGTATGTGATAGGTTTGCAAGGAGATAAATGGAATTATATTACCCTAGTTATATAAGGGTGCACGTAATCGAAGAATGGACCCTTAGCGGAAATTGATCCACTAATGAAGTTTGTTGTTTGGTTCATTTTAAAGACCTCAGATGCAGTGCAAGCAGCTAATATACATAAAGCAGAACATGAACATTCCGCAAAATATATACTCTAGTGTAAAACAACGTTGGCATTCCACATTCGAAACAATGAAACTTGTTTTAGACTGAACAACTAACTAGTCAGTCATTTAAAAAAATCAAACTGGGTGGAATCATTGCGGAAACAAATCGAACTATTATTCGTATTTTGGCATCAAGAGTGGCTACATACCGAAGCCAAAGGCAGAATCCTATCAAACTGGTTTTGCTGAAGGTCGTTCGTATTATGGAAGTTCGTTGATTTTTGCTGAATTAAGAGAAAAAAAAACATTTTTTTTTCACCATCCTTCCAACTGACTTTTCAACTAACTTTATGCATACAAGAGGATGAGCCGAATGGAACAACTTGTTAAATTTGATTCAATCAAGCGAAAAAATAGAAGAAACAGGTTCCTTACTAAAAATCAACTTTCACCGGGTGTCAAAAAGTTATTGCAGTGCCGACATGCGAAGTGGTTCGTTTTCTGGAATATTGCAGGATGGTAACAATCGGTCGTCAGGTGTGCCATGGTGGAACGTGACCGTCGTAACGGTTTCAAAAGCAAAAGGAAATGCAACGAATTGCAGGGCGGCAAACGATGTTAACTGTTGTGAAGGGGAACCGCACTATGCTTTGAGCCAATTCCGCCAGACCATGCGGATTTGGGTTACCCGCGAAGCATTTTTTGTGCGAAAGGCTTTTTTGCTTTCACATTTTCCCCTATAGGTCTTATTTTAAATGCATTTTATGTTAACTGTCTAAGCACGGACCTCCGATTGGCCTGTGTGCACTAGGAGTAGCTTTTGCGGAAGTGTTATAATGCTTTTATGGAATTGCCTTAGATATCAATGAGACCTTTACTGATCTGTACCCGGAGAGTTTTTTTTTTCTTCGTTTCGTGAATATTTCTGTGAATTATGTCTTAGCTTAGTTTGTTGGTATTTCGGTCCAATAATATGAAAAGTAGTTTCTGGTGTCGTTAAAACACCCTCCATAGTTATGAATCACTTTCGTGTTTCATATTGAATAACTCAGTTCAACGAACTGTTTGAAGGCACGTAACATTTTTTCAATAAAATATACCATGTTAACTAGCTCTGAACATAAAAGCATCCTTTCCATCCTGAGATTGATGCATTTTATTATGAACGTAGAATGTTGTCATTGAGAATCTAAAAAAATATCTGTCGTTTTCCTCAACCAGCGTAAGCAGCAGGTTCCTCATTCATAAGGTTTTTATGATATATTAGTTCCACTCATTCTTTTAATAAAAATGTAACTTTATTTAAAAAAAAATCAAATTAAAAGTTGCCTTTGAATCATTTAAAGTATTAGCAATCGCAATAAATTAGTGCATTGTTATAATGAAAATCGTCAATAACCAAAGAAATATGAAAGATAAAAATAAACTTTCTATGATGATATTCTTTGTTTCGTCATAGCAAACAATATTGTAGAATATTGAAAAATTGTAGAAAATTGACTTTAAGTGGGAATCTGTAGAAAACTCTTCGAAAGTCCATTTAAAAAGGCAGATAGAAATATGTACTACAACATTGCCGAACAAAGTGAATTTTTATTTGCAAAAATAAAAAAATAAAAATTTGTTTCTCACTGTTTAGTGGATAAATCACAAAATTGCAACCTCTATAAAATGGAGATTACATTCTGTGCCGAACACGCATCAGTACTGGACGTGTTTGGTGATCGGTCCGATAGAGTATAAAACAAAAGACGTGTGAACAAGTGTTGGCATTGTTTGCCTGGTCGAGTGAAATAAATCCGGGTTCAAGGTCGTGCCTTTGTGCAACTGTTTCGCATCGTGACTGCCAGCTGGTGCGTAAGCCGATTTGGCTGCTGGCTGGATTGTGCTACAGCAGTGGACGAGACACAAACGAGGAAAAAGAAGAAGCCATCAGTGTCAGCGAGTTGTATCGCTGTGTGGAGTGATCTCACACCTGGCTCGCTGCTGGTGGCTGTTTGGTGCTGCTGTATTGGTGCTGCTGGCTGTAACGGCTGCTACTTCGAACGATCGGACAACCAACCTTACTGGAAGGGAGAAATAAAAAGGTACGTGTTCTTGTCAGCGCTAGTGCGCTAGACTTAGCGCGATGGATGTAGATCCCTCGCCTCCCGCGCCACCATCCCCGAACCCCTCTGACCCTGACCCTTCTGTTACCCCCTTCCCTGTTCATTCTTCAGTCCCCCCTCGCCCCAGGCTTTACCCAGACGGAGCCCAGGGCAGCTATACTGTTTATTTTCGGCCAAAGGCAGGACCGAAATCGAAAAAGTTGAACCTCTTGCAGATTTCTAAAGACCTGACGAAGGAGTACAAGGGCGTGACCGAAATTTCCAAGGTCCGGCCTAACAAGCTCCGTGTCGTGGTCGGTAACCTGAAAGAGGCCAACGATATAGCTTGCTCTGAGCTCTTCACACGCGAGTATCGCGTTTACATACCCGCACGAGACGTGGAGATCGACGGTGTCATAACCGATTCGAGTCTGTCCGTCGAGTGTATACTGCAAAGTGCCAAAGGGTGCTTTAAGAACAAAACGTGTCCCGAAGTAAAGGTGCTCGACTGCAAGCAATTGCGGTCAGCATCGATCATCGGTGGCAAAACAGTATACACTCCTACAGACTCGTTTCGAGTTACGTTCGCCGGGTCTGCACTACCAAGCCACGTCTCGATCCACCGGGTTCGTCTCCCTGTGAGGCTCTACGTGCCCCGCGTCATGAACTGCCTGAATTGCAAGCAGTTAGGCCATACAGCCGCCTACTGCTGCAATAAGGCACGTTGTGGCAAGTGTGGGGAGTCTCATGCGGAAGATTCTTGCAGTGTTAACGCTGAAAAGTGTATTCACTGCGGAGAAAATCTGCATGAGCTCTCGACATGTGCGGTGTACATGCAGCGCAGGGATAAAATAAAACGGTCTCTCAAAGAGCGTTCAAAGCGTTCCTACGCTGACATGCTGAAGAAGACCGTTACCACTTCTCCCGTTACTTCGAACCCCTTCGATCTGTTGTCCTCTGATGAAACCGATTCTGACGATTCACCAGCGGGAGCATCTTACGCCAATCCTGGGGAGTCTAGAAAGAGGAAAAATATTTCCTCTCCTAAACTTCCCAGAAAAGGTCCTAAGATTTCTCAAAGTGAAATGAAAGTTACAAACAAACCAAACAGTGCTGCGGAAAAACCGAAGCAAACTCCTCCTGGGCTGGCAAATTTAAAGTCCCAGAAGGAGTTCCCAGCACTGCCAGGAACATCTAAAACCCCAGTTGCTCCTTTCACACTCCCAAGTGATGAAACAAACTCTGGATTAGTGAAATTTTCTGACATTGTGGACTGGATTTTTGAAACTTTCAATGTACCCGATCCAATTAAAATTTTTCTTACAGCATTCCTCCCAACAGTTAGATCATTTTTGAAGCAGTTGACTGCCCAATGGCCTCTCCTTGCAGCGATTGTATCCTTCGATGCCTAATTCAACTGCGTATATGAAGGATTCTATCTCTGTCTTACAGTGGAATTGTAGAAGTATTTTACCAAAAATTGATTCGTTTATAGTTTTGATAAATAAAAACAAATGCGATGCATTTTCCCTTTGTGAAACTTGGCTTACTTCAAATATTGATCTCAACTTCCATGATTTTAATATTATTCGCCTTGATCGAGACACCCCATATGGAGGAGTACTTTTAGGGATTAAAAAGTGCTATTCTTTCTATCGTATTAACCTCCCCTCGATTCCAGGCATCGAAGTTGTCGCATGTCAAATGACAATACAAGGTAAAGAGCTTTGTATTGCCTCAATATATATTCCTCCCAGAGCACAGGTTGGGCAACGGCTGCTCTTTGATTTAATAGAACTTCTTCCCTCGCCACGTTTGATTTTGGGAGACTTCAACTCTCATGGCGTGGCTTGGGGTTCCCCATACAATGATAACCGCTCCTCTTTAATCTATAACCTTTGCGATGACTTCGACATGACTATTTTAAACAACGGTGAAATGACACGTATCCCGAAACCTCCAGCGCGCCCAAGCGCTTTGGATCTATCCTTATGTTCGACGTCGCTACGGTTGGATTGCACATGGAAGGTAATCCTCGATCCTCACGGTAGCGACCATCTGCCTATTCTTATTTCAATTACTAACGGGTCAACTCGCATGCGACCAATTGACATTCCGTATGACCTCACACGAAATGTCGATTGGAAGTTATACGAGGAAATGATTTCAAAAGCGGTCGAGTCGATTCAACATCATTCACCACTTGAAGAATACAACCTCCTCGCGGGCTTGATTCTCGACGCCGCGTTGCAAGCCCAAACGAAGAAATATCCCGGCGTAACGATCAAAGAACGGCCTCCCACTCCGTGGTGGGACCAAGAGTGCTCCGATGTCTACACGCAAAGATCCGACGCGTTTAAGGCCTACCAGACGGGAGGTATACCTGGCGACTATTTACGGTATTCGGAGCTTGATACCAAGCTTAAAAGCTTGGCTAAAGCAAAGAAACGTGGATATTGGCGTCGGTTCGTGAACGAGACGTCGAGGGAGACATCGATGAGCACTCTTTGGAACACAGCCCGAAGAATGCGGAATCGCGTAACGGTCAACGAAAGCGAGGAGTCTTCAAGTCGGTGGATATTTGATTTTGCCAGGAAAGTATGTCCGGACTCTGTTCCTGAGCAAAATATTGTTCGCGATGCGTCTCCGGGCCACGACACGATAGAATCACCTTTTACGATGGCAGAATTTTCAGTTGCCCTCCTGTCCTGTAACAATAACGCGCCTGGATTAGATAGAATCAAATTCAACTTGTTGAAGAATCTACCCGGCAATGCCAAGAGGCGCTTGTTGAACTTGTTCAATAAGTTCCTGGAGCAAAACATTGTACCGCAGGATTGGAGGCAAGTGAAGGTGATCGCCATCCAAAAACCAGGGAAACCAGCTTCTAATCACAACTCTTATAGGCCGATTGCAATGCTATCCTGTATCCGGAAATTGATGGAAAAAATGATACTCCGTCGTTTAGACCACTGGGTCGAATCAAATGGTCTACTATCAGAAACTCAATTTGGCTTCCGCCGTGCCAAAGGGACGAATGATTGTCTTGCGTTGCTTTCAACAGATATTCAGCTGGCGTATGCTCGTAAAGAACAAATGGCGTCTGCGTTCTTGGACATTAAGGGGGCTTTTGATTCCGTTTCTATTGACATTCTTTCGGGTAAACTTCACCGACAAGGATTTTCTCCAATTTTGAACAATTTTTTGCACAATTTGTTGTCCGAAAAGCACATGCATTTTACGCATGGCGATTTGGCAACTTTTCGCATTAGCTACAAGGGTCTTCCCCAGGGCTCATGTTTAAGCCCCCTTCTTTACAACTTTTATGTAAATGACATCGACGAATGTCTGGCAAATTCATGCACGATAAGACAACTTGCAGACGACAGTGTAATCTCTGTTACAGGAGCCAAAGCTGCCGATTTGCAAGGACCATTGCAAGATACCTTGGACAATTTGTCTGCTTGGGCTTTACAGCTAGGTATCGAATTCTCTCCGGAGAAGACTGAGATAGTAGTTTTTTCTAGGAAGCATGAACCTGCACAACTTCAAACACAATTAATGGGTAAAACGATTTCTCAGGTTTTGGTACACAAATATCTTGGTGTCTGGTTCGACTCTAAAAGCACCTGGGGTTGTCACGTGAGGTATCTGATGAAAAAATGTCAACAAAGAGTGAATTTTCTTCGTACAATAACCGGACAATGGTGGGGAGCCCATCCAGTAGACCTTATAAGGCTTTACCAAACAACGATATTGTCTGTTATTGAATACGGGTGTTTCTGCTTCCGCTCCGCAGCAAACACACATTTGATCAAACTGGAGCGAATACAATATCGTTGTTTGCGTATCGCCTTAGGTTGCATGCAGTCGACCCATACGATGAGTTTGGAGGTTTTAGCTGGAGTACTACCATTGAAAAACCGCTTCTGGAGCCTGTCTTCTCGTATTCTAATCAAATGTGAGGTCTTGAACCGTCCCGTGATTGAAAATTTTGAAAGGTTAATCGAACTTAATTCTCAAACCCGTTTCATGACATTGTATTTCAATCACATGTCCCAAAATATTAACCCTTCTTCGAATATTCCAAATCGTGTCGACTTATCAAATACTTCTGATTCTACTGTGTTTTTCGATACATCCATGATAGAAGAAACTCGTGGAATCCCGGATCATTTACGCGTGCAGCAGATCCCTAAAATTTTTTCCAATAAATATCGAAACATCAACTGCGACAATATGTACTACACTGACGGATCACTTCTTGATGGGTCCACTGGCTTCGGTATCTTCAATAACAATTTAACCGTCTCCCATAAGCTCGATAATCCTGCTTCTGTTTACGTCGCAGAATTAGCTGCAATTCAGTACACACTAGGGATTATCGAAAAAATGCCCACGGACCATTATTTCATCTTTACGGACAGTCTCAGTTCCATTGAGGCTCTCCGATCGATGAAAGATGTTAAGCACTCTCCGTATTTCCTGGGGAAAATACGGGAACATCTGAGTGCTTTATCCGAAAAATCTACTCAGATTACCTTAGCGTGGGTCCCTTCTCACTGCTCGATACCGGGTAATGAGAAAGCGGACTCTTTGGCTAAGGTGGGCGCAACAAACGGTGATATTTATGAAAGACCAATTGCCTTTAATGAATTTTTCGCACTTGTACGTCAGAATACGATCATCAGTTGGCAAAATGCTTGGACCAGAGGGGAATTGGGAAGGTGGTTACATTCCATAATCCCCAAAGTATCGACGAACCCGTGGTTCAAGGGGTTGGATGTAGGTCGGGATTTCATTTGCGTGATGTCCCGGCTTATGTCCAATCACTATAGATTTGACGCGCTCCTCCGTCGTGTTGGGCTCGGGGAAAGTGGTATCTGTGCCTGTGGTGAAGGTTATCACGACATAGAGCATGTGGTTTGGTCATGCCCTGTACACCGTGACGCCAGGTCTAAATTAATAGCTTCCCTGCAGGCCGAGGGTAGACAGCCGGCTGTTCCTGTTCGTGATGTCTTGGCGAGCCGTGACCTATCCTACATGTCCCTTATATACGTTTTCCTGAAATCCATCCACGCCCCAGTCTAGTCCCGTTCCCCTCCGTCTACACCCAACAAAACGACAAGAACACGTTTGAACCTTAAGCACAAAACCAGCAACCAGACCCCGCACAATAGAACCAGGACCCAAGGACTACGAGCCTCTGTCCCAACTCACGACATCGTGGCTCAGCAGAACGAATCCATACATGCCATTCGACGATTATCAGACGACCATTGAACAACAAAACACTGATTGGAAATCCCATGCTAGTTTTAAGTTAGACTTAATTTCAGCTCGTAGTCGGCAGCGAGGATAAAAAATTTGCTTTAGTTTTTAAGTCATCAGATATAATTGGCGCCGTTAAACATTAAATTGTATTTGTGCCGTGTCAAATAAATGTTATGTGAAGAAAAAAAAATGGAGATTAATAAATGAATCAACTTTGCTGGAGGCATCCTACGGCTCTAAAATCATGTTTTTTGGGTCAAAATAATTTCGATCACATTTTTGTAGCTTTCGAAACAATGTGTAGTTTAGTGTCTTCGGAGGTTCTGCCCTTCTTCACGCGGACAGTTGTCAACATTGAAATAATCGCCTTTCAAGTGACGGAACCAATCACGGCACGTTGTTTCACTTAGAGCACTGCCGTTTTCTTTGAATGAAATAAGAAAAGTAACACTACTTTCAAATGACGATTATTTTGCACAAATTCAGACATTTCACATAACTAAAAGTATACGACGCTGCAATAAAATCACTCTCGCATCAAAGCTATTTATTATACGTCTTATTTTTTTAAAATTTTTATAATCAAGGACGTGCCACTTGATGATGATTTCATCGACCAGAAAAATAACGATAAACTTGAAATTTTGCTCAGTGGGCAATAATGCCGCTAGTGTCGCTATAAGTAAATGTGCACATTCATTATCAACGACAAAAGCCATCAGTAATACCACTTGGGTTGATTTAAGCAAGCGTGCACACTACAGTGGCCATTTTTGTAACATCATGCGATTTCGATGAGCGCCGGGCGGAAAAAGTTTCCTTTTTACTCCAAAAATAAGCCATGAAAATTTGAAGTGAATCCGAGTTTATTTAACGCCTATATTTAAAAAAAATAGATTCTCATAAGACCCGTTGTTTTTTATCTCTCTTTGAAGTTTTTTGCCTTAGTTTCTTGAAATAGTTGTATATTCTGCGTCGAGATGCTCTTTAATTATGAAATCATATCATTAGGGACATTCACATATTACGTCTAGTCTAGTCTACACAGTACCAAAAAATTAAATTTACAACTGATACAAATGAAAGCACATAACGATTTCTAGCACATAAAGTGAAAAACATATACAATTTCACACCATTAATAATGTACAATACAGAATCGTTTTAAGCCATGTAAATTTGTACGTTAATTGATATAAACTTAAAGCTTCGAATTCAAATATGCATGCAAATTCACAATATATTCATTTACTTTGCATGTAAATATAATGCCACACGGAATATTACGTGGTTTCCAATGCTCCATTTATGTGCATTTAAAGTAATGTAAATTTTTTTTACTGTGTAGTCTAGTCTAGTCTACACTAACACAGCCAGTACTCGAAAGGATCCTGGAAAATGATATCCACCATTTAAAAAAATTATTTCCATACATTTTTCTTATCAACGGCCAGGCCTACTGTGTAGCGCAATATAATACAATATAACCTAAGATCGGGGACAATCCATACCAACCGATCCGTGTGTAAGAAGTAATACACCTAATTCGTTGGGAGTGATAAAGCTAAGAAAGCACACTCCTTTGTTGACCAATCTCCTAAGATGGGACATTCACATATAACGTAACGCTAAACTATAGCAATTTTGAACACCTCCCACCCCTAAATAACGCAATTTTGCATGGGGGCCTCGCGCAATGGAACTCTTCGTTGAATATCCCCTTCTTCTTAGTGCGTTACGTAATAAATGAATGACCTCTCATATTCGTTAGAGGTTTCGAAACTGCCATTCAGTGATTATATCCTTAATCGTACTTCATTGCAGCAACTGCGTGAAGTGAACCGCCACAATCGGATTGGTGAAGAAAAATTTTTAAAATTATTAGAACTTTTTGTATGGATTAAATGTTATTTTTAGTATTATTATTATTATTATTTTCTATGAAACAGTTCACCACTAGTGATCTGAATGCACTAAGATGGTGAATTTTATCAAATATGGTCGGTAGATCTACTGTTGATCAAATAGCAATTCTTATGAGTTTCGATGAAAGTGCAAAGTTCTTGGGCGCTCCTGAAATTGATTCAATCTACGCCAAAAATATCACCTAAGAAGTTTATAATACGCTAGTGGATTGAAATATTTCGGAAAAGTTTTGAAAACTAATCAATATTACTTGTCCTCTTCATTTCTATGGACTTTTATGCAAAATATCCGACTTTTATGCAAAACATCCGACCTGAAACACTTTTCTTTACCCGTTTTACAAGAGCATCAAACGAAATCAACTCATTCACAGCCAATCAGCTCACTCACAGCTGCAATGATCCAAAAGTTCTGATAATTGACCATAAATTACATTCAAGACATGTCCCTGTTGGTAGTCAAACTTCACATTCAGGTGTTTTTCGGATGTACGAGTGTAGTCTAACGTATTAATCAAGTTATGAATTTTCTACGTGATTCTTTCGCTTATGCCGAAATTGATAGTCGTCTCAGACGCTGTAACTAAAAAGATGAAGAATCGCTTGTGGTATTGAAGCCCATAATAAGTTGGATTGGCTTGACATCCCGTTTGAAATTAAACAAAAAATGATCAGGCGATTAAAAGCGAATTGTCCTTAAGGTGAAACGGTATTGAAACCACAAACAGCCAATTTCGAATCACCACTTCGAATTTTTAGAAGCACAAAACTCGCAAAAAGATAATGCATTCCCTGTGAAAACGCTATTTTATGTTTGCTTCAGCGCAGCAAACATGAAATAGCGTTTTCACAGGTGACGCATTAACTGTTACCGAGTCTAGTGCTTTTGAAAATTCAAAATGGTGGCTGGAAGTCGGCCATTTTTGGATTTAATACCTAATGTTAAATTTATGAAAAATTCTAACCGTGTTTCAACACATAATTAAGACGAATTTCAATTTATGTTGCATGTTGTTTATTTATACCGAAAAAATACACACCTCATTCAAAATATTCAAAATACGAACTTTTTAACAAACACCAAAAGCTATAGATTATTTTAAACTTAAAATAAGCGTGATAATATTACTGTTTTATGAAAATACAAGTGTATTTGAATACGTTCATCGAGAGATATAGGTTGAAAAAAGAAAAACCTCCGTACAGTTTTCATGTAAATCGATTTCTCAAATATGGGAACTTTGTGGGTCCATTAAATAAACTCCGATCAACTTCAAATTTTCGTGGCTTAATGTAGAGGCCATAAGGAAACTTTTTCAGCCCGGCGCTCATTAAGATCTATAGTTTCAGAAAACGGCCATATAAAATATGGCCACTCTAGTGCACACCCATTAGCAAAGACAAAAACCGTTTTACGAAAATTAGTTAGTAGGCAATAAGCTCACATAGTGGCACATGAGTGTAACGTTTCGAATAAGGACGAAGATTTTTCAGGATTTTCGAACGAAGAGGCACGTCTGTTTGTCTGTGGTAAAACAGTCGTTATCCGATGCTGTTTCGAATAAAGCAAATATATCAGTATACAAAGCTCAATACAAAGATGCGTTCTCAGCTAATCATGATGTGTCTTTTGACTATTTGAGAATGGAAAGTTAAAGGGCAGTGCATTTTGTACTTTGGATAACGTTAAATCTAAACGAATACATTTTAAAAAATCTCTGTTTGGTCGAAAATTGAATCATCGTAATCCAGCGTCAAGTTTTGGTTGAGTAACTTTTTCATTAAAATTTTTGTATAATTAAACTCGACTCGACTAAAATTGCTGAAATCAGAATCGAGCATTTTCGGTTTCGATGAAACCTAGTTCTTGTTTTCGACTAGAGTACACGTGACCAGGCTTTTGAAAATGACAGTCTTTCCACAACAGCCAATTTTAAACTTATTCGGCTCTCATTGTATTGCACAGCCCTCCCTACAGTCAGTGGTTCTTCCAAGCTGTCGCTAATGACAGCCATTACAGTGCGAGATCCTCTGGCACAAATCCAAGCGGGCTGTCAGGTGATAATGATTCGCGAGAGTAAGGCCGATCCTATAATACAAGCGAGTTAGTACGAAACTTTTTTTTCTCTATAGGGAATAATATCAACAATGGGAAAATATATGAAACGGTTTGCTTCGTATTTATCATGACATCGGCCTAGGAAAAAGAAGAAACGAAGGAGTGCGAGTTCAATATCATCGGTGACAGCCGCAGCCGATCAGCAGGTTGTCAACAGCGCAGGCCAAACCAACAGGACATCCTCAAAGTGAACGAAACTAGGCTGTCATGACTGAACAAACAAAATACATGTGCAAGAATGAGCAGTCGTGTGCAACACAAGGCAGCTTCGTTGCCTGTGTAAGCTTAAACTGTATGTGAGCACTCAATTATAGCTTATTCATGAAACTGTTGAAGTAAAAAGAGAGAACAGTCGTCTGTATAGTGTCACACTGCAGTCATTTTCCAAAGCCTGCACGTGACTACTGACTCAAGCTTCATTTCTCAGGAAGGTATTGTAAATAGTGTCTCAAAAACATTGATCTCTACTAAAATATTGTTAATGAATAAGTTGCTCTACACGCAAAAGTTGGAGTGTGCTTAACCAGATCATTTATGAGCGAAATTAGCGCATTTACTGATTAAAATTGGAACCAGTACAACGCATGTGCGTTGGGCATAACGCATTTGATGCTCTAGCGTATTTTGAATGTATTGCGCAGCTCCAAACCACTACACTTATAAAGCATCAGCCGATTTTCAGAAGGTTGGCATCGTTGAAACAGTGCAACCAGCAATCAATACTGATAAGTTGGGTACTGACTCCATTGAAGAAATTATTGTCTGATCGATTCACTTTCATGAATCAGGTCATTTGAAAACATCATTCAACTTTTGCGTTATGCGTATCACGCATTGGTTGTGCGAAGTCAGAGCAAATTCTGTGCGAATTGAAAGGACACATTGGATGATTAAAGCTTGAACTTTTGCGTGTAGACTTCAATAGTTTACACTTTCGAAACTACTACTTTTTGGGACTACGTCTTTCTTTACTATACTGGGATACATTGAAGGTGGTTGTTTTCAAATGCTGATAGCTTTGAAACAAATAAACAGAATATAATAAGCTATGTGTCGTTAGATAGGTACAACATACACGATTTCTATGATATAATTATTCCTATTTGTTTCCTTCTGGACGATTCCCGCCGGATGGTGAAACTCTGGATCGTAAAAAATAACGCCAAATCGCTTAACAGAAAACACCTCTTTCATTGGACTACAGATTAAGTACAACTAAGTTTTTTATTCCTCTCAGTCAACTCTACAAATTAACACATACAGCAACATTAATTTAATTCTATTCTCCGTAATCTATCCCGTAATCTATCGGCTGTTGCATGATTAAATGAGTTTCTTCACTGGGTGGCTTATCGGATGCACTCAATTTAGGTAGCCAGGGCACGTCCATAAACATTCTCACCCCCTGAAGTAACACTCTCAGCTTTTTTCAGGAGCTATAGGCAGCAAAAACAGTTTTTCCACTGGACGAACATATGTTCCAGTAGCCGTTTTTACAGTTAACACGCGTGTGACGTTATTTGCTTCAGGATGCACCTTGAGAATACGACCGAGGACAGAGGAGTATCTCGAGTAAAAACCTGGCCAAAATTATTTTCGCTGCTATTTAGCAATATTTTGGGAAATATTTAAGTGAGAAGTGGAAGTGGCTGGTTCGAGTATTATATTAAAAAGTAACTCTGAATATCACACACACAACTTAATGTTTACATTTACATAGCCTATGTGTCTTCATTAACGTTAGTGAGCAGATGATGTAATACGCTCGAATGATTTGTTTTCGCAAAACGGGCAGCGAAACAAATCGAAGAATTTACCAGAAAAATGATGTAGCAAAATATCTTCATTTAGACCTGTCAATTTGATGCTCACAGATTATATGATGCCTCGTGGAACCTACGTAGGTTGGAAAAAGCCTTTTGTACGGAGTGTTATTTACCTGGATTATTGATTCTGTGCATCAAGTTTTTTTTTAAGTTAACTGAAATTAGTTGAAATTCATTCACTAGACTAATCTCATTTCATCTTTGTTGAGCTGAAACACTGTTTTAAGCGTGAGGCAGGCACCCATCAGGCTACCCATAAGGTATTTTTTTTAATATCCCGTGTACGCGTGAACACTTAACGTCAAAATTCGTCATAAACAACATTTTTGAAACGGGTCGCAAATGCCAATCCGGACATTACCGGATGAGATATTTGCGAGGATGTGTTCGTGATGTTATGAACTTCAATTCCTCCGATGATTATATGATCGGATTCCGCGAGATTTGATAACTTTTTTAATATTGAAAATGCTCAAAAATACGTAAAAATCACTAATTTCTAAAACTTCTTAAGAGTAGCTATAATTTTTAATTTCGGGATTTCTATCAACCGGTTTATCAGCATTGAACATAAAGAATTCATTTGCTGCAAAATATTAATCAATTGTCATTTTTTTGATGCCTGGCACAACTTGTTACTATAAATGGTTCGATTCCCAAAAAATGCTTGAAAATTAGTCAAGGTTTACAGTGCTCCCAGCATATGATAATACCGTTCAACGTTCATCGAATGATGGCATTTTGTGGAGCATTTATTCAAGCTGCAGGAAAAATTATAGCAGCACCAAAAAGCGACAAAAAACTTTTTTCTTATTTTGGACAGCTTTTAGTTTAAGGTACTCCTCTGTGCGAGGGTCCATGGTGAGTTATCGTCCTGCAACACACATGATTTTCCAACCTCTATTGGCACTGGAGGTTTCCAACGTTTCATGCGACCTTGCAGCTGTGATAAGTATTCTGCTCTCCCCCGGATCCAAAAGTGTTGCAGTTTTTGTTGCGTGGCTTGCCAATACTTCAGACGACCTTCGGAAATCGACACATAGTTGCAATCTGGTGCAGCTCGCAGTGATGCTCCAATTAAAAAATGGCCCGGTGTGAGCAGCTCTGAATGCGTTGGATCGTCAGAGAGTGCGGTTAATGGCCTCGAGTTTAGGCATGTCTCGACTTGTGTGAGCAACGTCTGCAACTTTTCAAACAGTACTACATGCTGTCCTAGGACCTTTAATAGATGAATTTTGGCAGAACACACCACCGCTTCCCACACTCTACCAAAGTGAGGGACGCTGGGAGGATTAAAATGCCAGTAAATGCCGTCCTCTGAACACTCCTTCAAAATGCGCTCATGGTGCCCCTTTCTTCATAAGTTCTGCATCAAATCCACCAGTTGATTTTTTGCGCCTAAGAAATTACGCTCGTTGTCAGAGAACATCTCAGGAGGTCTTCGACGTCGCGCCATAAACCGTCGAAGTGCTTGAATGAATCGCCTAGTGGATAAGTCTGTAACGAGCTCAAGATGAACCGCCTTTGTTACAAGGCATATAAATACCGAAACGTATGCCTTCACCGCTGTTCTCTTTGGTGCTTGACGATAATATACGGGACCGAAGTTATCGACGCTGTTTTAGTGAATGGGCGCGACGGAGTAATCCTGGCCTTTGGCAGATCCGTAATGAGTTGTTGAACTGCCAATCGGGCGAAATCGAAAGCATGTGACACAATTATGCACAACTTCTTTAGCTACATTACGGCGACCCAAAGGGCAGAACCGAAGTCGAACTGTGGCAAGTAATAGCTGAGGTCCCGCATGTAGCAGGTGCCTATGAAAATAAGATAACATCAATCTAGTGAATGCATGACGTGCTGGCAGCACAGCTGGGTGCTTGGCTTCCTCAGTTTGCATAGAGTTGGCTGACCGTCCGCCTACTCGTATCACTTGTTCGCTCTTTGAAATGAACGGGTTAAACCAATTTATTCGCGTAGACCATTTCGCCCCTATGTAACAATTTCAATTCTTATTCGAATGTTTCCTTCTGTACAAGACGCACGAGAGTCAATTCGGCTTCCTGCAGTTCCTTGCTTGTTAAAAATCCAAACCTTCTATTTCCCTCATTGCGTTTACAGCGTGCATCGTAGACAATACGGTGTTTCCCTAAGTAATTCAGTATAGCTCGAAATTTCCCAAAAGATTTGCTAGAAACTCATTTTCTTCTGCCGCTACTAGTACGACCGCTGCACGTCTCTTTTCCTCCACGGCGTTCGGTTCTAAACACTGTTACTCCTGTATTGGGCGTTGGGTCGCTTCATTCGACAACCATTCTGGCCCATGCCATCAAAACTCGTTTTTGAGTAAATCTTCAGGCCTTTTTCGCCACTTTTCACCATATTTTTGCGTATTTCTGGAAATATAGACCCTTTCCCGTGCCCTGCACAGAATGAAAATATCACCTATCGATTTATTGACCAATTTTACATACAGAAATGCTATTTTTTAGGTGAAACGGGATTGTGGCCTTTTCCTATACAATTTTACGTTAGAGCTCTTTTTACTTCTGTATTTTGATCGTAAAAAATTCGGCTTCCACTTAATAAACAGCACTCAAATTGCTACTTCAGGCATGCAACAGTTGTGAAAACAATTAATCAAAGTTTCATGTACGTAGTCTTCATAAATTAAGAGAAAATTAGATTGCAAAATTCGAGTTGATCGCGACCACGTCCCGTTTCACCTTAAGGTATCCAGCCCAGCGGCTTTTAATTAGTGGGAATTTGGGTTCATTTTTGCCAGTGTGCGTTGGTCGAAATTTGACATTGCCAACCAACGTTGCCGGTGCTATCAATGTTTTGACTGGCTGTCGTGTGTGCCAAAAAGAGAAGTACACATTTTTATTTGACAAGTCTCTAAATGTGAATTTGTGTAGGTGTGAAGAAGCACGTTTGCCTTCGCCATAACAATGACAGCAGTCGCCAACCGTTGGGAATAGAAATGATTCTATTTTTTGCAACAACAACAAGCGACGGTCGACCACTGTGCTCTGATTGGTCGAAAAAGAACGGAACGGTAGCAGTCAACCGCTGCAGCGACTAGTCTGATACAGGCTTTACATTCGTTTTTTCAGCACCCGAAATGGCTGCTGTATGGCTGCAATATACACACTTAGATTTTATTGCCGAGAATTCAACAGCTGATAAATTCAGCGAAATGTTCTACAAGTTTTCGGCAGAACTTTCAAGAATTTCGGCAAACAAAATGTCAATACATGCTGGTTTACGGTAGATCGATATACTTGCTGAATGTTCGTCGAAATATACTGCTGACATTCGTTAAAAATTTCGCCGAGCTCAATCAGCTGTTGGGAAGTTCGCCGAGATAAATTAAGTGTGTAGGTCGATTTGTTTCGATTGTGTTTGTTCATAGATTTCTTTGTAATTAACGGTGTTTCTTATATTTGTAAGACAGCTGGACAATCAAAGTCTTCGTTTCCATCATTGAAATTGTCGATATTGATCAAAATTCAGGAGTTTGAGGCCTGTTTTCTTCGACTTATTAAAATAGGCGCTACTGCTTAAGCCGTTCCTTACCCTAGATGTCTCCTTGTACTACATTGGAAGCAAGGGGATATTTTTGGTTCTCATCTATGGTTAATTGCTGTAATGTTCTGGTGGCCAAGTACGGGAAAGGTTTCATTCCATATGGGTCATTCCATGTCAAGTGTCCGAGGAAATGCATCGACCATCTCCGATTTCGACCAAATTTGTGAGTCGATGTATTTTGGGCAGGAACTTATTAGTGCAAAGTGTTGTACCGATTGGTGGACCCCTCGGCCAATGGGAATGCCTTCACTTTTTGCGAATTTAGCAAAACACCTTTTTTATTTTGTGAATATCTCGGGACCCAGAAGAGCTACAGGTGATATTGACATATCATTTTGAAGGGTTTGAGACGCAGAATCGAACTATGTGGTCAATTTTTTCTGCATTGTTGCCAACATTGCATTTTTTTCGATTCAAAGCTTAATTTGGTATTTCCTCGAAATACCCCCCCTTCGATTTTGATTTTGACCACGCCAATGTGTTTATCGGATGCTCCTTTGAGGTACATCTCTTCGATTACACAAACTGCTAGGATACCATTAAGATAGCAGCAATTTATGTAGAAGCGCTTTCGTGCGTAGACAAAATCCAAAATCTTGCAATTTTGAAAGTGCTGTATCTCTGGAACGCTACATTTTGTTTTTTTGCTGATAAGTGATTCCTTTGTAAAATCGTCTGCTAAACACATTGGTGTGGTCAAACCAAAATCTAAGAGAGGGTATTTCGAGGAAATCGCAAATTAAGTTTTGAATCGAAAAAAATGCAACGTTGGCAACACTGCAGGAATAAATTGACCACATAGTTCGATTCTACGTCTCAAACCCTTCAAAATGATATGTCAATATCACCTGTAGCTCTTCAGGGTCCCGAGTTATTCACAAAATAAAAAAGGTGTTTTGATAAATTCGCAAAAAGTGGAGGCAGTCCCATTGGCCGAGGGGTCCACCAATCGGTACAACGCTTTGTACTTATAAGCTCCGCCCAAAATACATCGACTCACAAATTTTGGTCGAAATCGGAGATGGTCGATGCATTTCCTCGGACACTTGACATGGAATGACCCATATGCGATAGTAGTCGTACGTGGCGGGCTGCTCTTTCATATCGAAACGCCACAGTGTATTTTGCATCCATCTATTCTCCTGTGCGATGTAAACTTGTCGAAACATCTTCTCCACATCCGCAACCACCATAAATGGTCGTGTTCGACAACGAAAAACAATCGATCTCAAATCATCCTGAATGACCGGCCCAGCAAACAATCCGTCATTGAGTGAAATACCGAATGTGGTCCGACAAGATGCATCAAAGACCACCCTTACCTTTGTGGACGTACTGCTTTCTTTTACTACGGGATGATGTGGCAAATAACATCCCCTGGGCTGCGAATCCATTGCCTCTTCCACCTTTCTCATATGTCTTGAATTTAAGTATTCCGTTAAAATTTGGCAGTACCTCTCCGGCAAAAGTTAGTCCTTTTCCAAACGTCTTTCCAAACATTGTAGCCTCCGGTATTCCATCTGTTTTGATTCGCCCAACTTTGTAATAACCGCATTGTCCTTCGGTAAAGTGACTGTGTAACGTCTATCTGCTGCCCGTTGCAGAGTCTTTGTAAACTGCTCTTCACATTGTAAATCCTGTGTTGACATTTTTCTTACTGGTCCAATTTCTTCACATGACCAAAAATGGGGAAGAAGATCCTGCAAAATTTCTGCTGTTGCCGTGTGGCATGCTTCCGGAGATTTACGTGACGAAGTGTTGTATTCTCCGGCCACTACCCAACCACAAACAGTATCAACAAGTATTGGCAAGTTTTCTACCAATTTTATGAGCTGCTTTGGATCAAAAAATTTAAAAAATGCAGAACCGCCTAGTATCATGTAAGTTGAATCCGAGTGATGAAAGCCGGGATTAGCCAGTGGAACATACGATGGATTCCATTTCCGAATATCAATATTCACAGTAGGTAGTTTAACTGTGATTTTTGGCAGCACCAGAAGCGTGGCCGACAGAGTAAAATCTTGAGTTCGAGATAATATATTGAGACAAACCTCGGATTTGACCATAGTTTTCGATGAGACTATGCCCGATACAGTAACCTGCACTCGCACATGCCGTGTTTGGATTGTTGACAAAGACTCCGTGTAATGAAGTTGCATTGAGATCCCGAATCCAACAACACTCTTGCAGCAGACTGTAAACCAGAACTATCCTGAACCATGACAATGGCCGTGACCAATACAACTTCGTTTGATACCTGTGAGGAGCAAGCCGCCAATGAACCATCTTTATCAACCGCCACATTTGATATCCTCGATTCAGGTTGTTCCGTTAAATCCTGTTTCGCTGACTGTATATCTTCAGCCTCCGTGCCGTCCATGGCCTTCCAACCGCTTTTTGCCTTGAGGCACACTATCGTATCGTGACGAGCCTTGCATTTCCTGCATGAGACCTTTGAATGACAATCTTTAGACTGATGTCCCTTATGAAAACAATTTCTGCATAACGAATGGTTTCGCAATACTCCTTATCTTTCCAACACTGTTATGCGACTAAACATATCGCACTTATACAAAGTATGAGCTTCCGGACAGAGCGAATATTTCTGAACAGGTTGCTGCATTGCACTGTACTGCCCCTGTTTCAATAGTTGACGTAACAACCAGTACCATCATTGCGAGAAAAACGCGTTTTTGTTATTTTAACCCAAATAATTATATTGAGATACAATTTCAACAAAATAGTCTGTCAATTTTATGAAGATTGATGTTTGAATAGAGGGCCCATGGATTATACGAGTCTGCCCATGGTAATTAATCCAGAAAAACCACTACGCCAGTTTATGCGAACAAACATGCATTTTTCTCGCTGATTGTTCGTATAGCTTGGCGTAAAAACTCGACTACTTCCTACTCTGCCTTGCAGTTTAATTAGTTTTATCACTCGTGTTTCAGTCAAACGTCAGTGAAGGTCCATCGGCAATTTCATTTAGACAAACACGCACAAACACACATACGAACACGCACATATACACACAAACACATGCACAAAGACTTACATTTCCGCTAAGGTGAGTAATCGTTACATAGAAAAATGCAATTTCGACAGCACAGAGTCAGGACAAACTTTGTTTTGTTCAATTTAGGCCCCTAGATAATGCTAAACCTGTCGGATATGGATTACTCGTGCCTCTGATTGGCGCATTACATATGCATGTACATGAATTTTTATGAAAATTAGTATAGGAAAACTTTTTCGCATGTTTCGAGCTATCGATCAATCCACTTCCGGTAGTGTCAGGATTGTTCGGGGCCCCAAATAGAACCATAAAAACGTTCTGGCAAATCGATTAAATTTACCCACCGTAATATACACACACGTGTTAATTATTTCATCTGATGCAAATATCCACTAGTAGGGGGAAAAGACACTGTGACTTTAGACCTTCTTGAAGCTGAGTGTTTGTAAAAATATTAATATACAATACAAGAATTCAATCCCCCTTTTCCCTTTTCCCCTTTCCATGGAATATTTGTCGAATTAAACGACTTAACTTAGACAAACAGACAGTAGTTAGACAGTCGAGTAAACCGACTTAACATAGACAATTGCACCTTGTATGGAGTGACGCCAGTTTTTGCAACCAATTGGCAGTTACGCCAAAACGTTTTTCCAATATTTCTCAAAAGTTTTAGAACAAAATAGTTTTCTTTTCATTTGTAGTGTATGTATCTTAGGGAAAGGAAGCTGAATCAACGAAAAAGTGCATTTTGGTCATTTTGGCTCTTACGTCAACTATGTAAACAGGGGCAGTGTAGCTAGTCTATGGTAGCTGAAACGGCTGCCTTCGTATAAATTCATTCCGCGGATCTGCACATGTATAATACGACGAGTTAAGAAGTCTGTAAGTTTCTTTGAGATCTCAGAGTCCTTGGTCGAACTCTGCTCTTCGCAGCTCCTATGAGTACTCGGGTCTAACCGCGCACTTAAAATATGCAGCAGCAGAAGGTCCTTATCCTCTGCCGGTTGCCCCAGCTGATCTAGTGTTTAATAATCCTATTAAAGTTTTCAAAGGGACCCACCTGCTGGACTATATTTTTCGTAAATTTCTAATTAACTATTTCCCCAGTTAGTACATTTTTCAATCGTCAGCTCCACATTTACTGCCGAAATAGAAATAAAAATAGCTTGACTTGCATTATAGTCATTAAAAATAAGAAAGTTTTCTAGTAAAGTATGCAAATCGGCTGCAGATTCTCTCTTCAAGAACGGCAGGTTGAAAATTCCTTGTATCTGCTTCCTTATAATAATCTTCATATTGGAGTACCAAGCCAGGGTAGAAAAATGTACTGGTACGCTACAGTAATCACACGACAGCAGCGAGATTTTTGTGATTACCACTGTGGAATGAAACACTACGCGACAGTAGCCGCTACCGAACTTTCATACGATCTGCTTTATCTTTTGCTTTTTGTCACGAATCCAATATGATCAACAATTCTCTCGCTCACTTCTTTTCATATTGTTGTTATTGTATAGACAATCTCTGGCTCGTGTGTTATTGACTGTAGCTATCTGTGGTATTCATTGCATTTATTACGAATTGAAGTCGAATCAATTTATTCAGCGTCGATTTTCATTTGGGCACGAAGACGTTAATAAAATTTGTAAGATTCATGCTTTTATTGACCTGTTTTTGATTAAATATGCTAAATTTGGAAGAGACTTTCGCTACAGCGAACTATTTTCGAATGAAAAAGTTTAGAAGTTAGGATTCAAATTTTCTGGTGTACACGATTGATGATATTTTTCGGCAGTACATTCATAGTAATTATTAATTTTCCATCTTATTACTGTGCTAAACTGTCGCATGATTGCCAATTATTGTCATTCGCACAATGCGACAGTCGAGATATCGAAGCGGCTGGAGATCGAAACAAAAGAGAATCGTTACCTATCCGTGTTGGCCTTTAGTCTTACGATTCTCTGAAATAGAGAAGCGTACAGTTGAACGCTGCTGTCGAAGTCAGCAAGAGAAGCAACAGTATTTTTCGATAGGGTGTCATGCAAAAATGTCAACTGTTCGACACACTGACCACTGCACCATAAGCTCCCAGGCTGTTTTATAATTGGCTGAGCATTTCGAGAGAGCTTCAATAACCGGCAATACTTCCCCTTGCAATTGACTCCGCAAGTAGTGCAACTTCTCGACTTTAGGCAAATCGGAGTCGGTGGAGACTGTTTTCAAGAAGGCGAAACTTTTGACCCCTACCGCAAAACGGAATTCGAAAGTTGATTTTTCTATATAGGGTATCGGCTCTATTATCGTCAGGTTATACCTATTATCGTCCAGGGGGTTAATGAAGTCATAGAGAACTTATATTTTGCAAAGAAGTACTCTGCATTATGAAGAACCATAATGCAAGAAACTAGCGATCTTGGAAATCATTAACCCCCCCCGACGATCATAGGTTAAACCTGACGATAATAGAGCCAATATCCAATATGCCATTGGCTCCAAGCTCGAAAATTTTCTAAGATCCAGACAGTTGATTTTTTAGAAAAATTTTTTCTCGAGTTAACACCAAATCTCGACGTTTAATGCATTTCTAAGACATATGGCATCTAAAAAAAATTCGATTTCGACAATTTCATGTGGCTGTGCTTTTTTTCATTGATATTTTTCGTGAAACTTTGACCGCTTTGAGGCACATGTTCCCGATGTCCGATCGAGCAGAAATTTGGCATGGGGACTTTATTCGAGAAGACGAAGCTTTTGAGCCCTACCGCTAAACAATATTCGAAAAATCTATCTAATGTTCATTCATGAAAGTGTGATTCGTTCATGATTTACAGTGTGATGAATATAGGAGCGTCGTGAGATGAATAATTGAGCAGTGATTCAATTTTTGATATCAATATGGAAGCGTTGTGAAAAATGGTTTGTTCTACAAAACTCAGGATAAATCTAGTTAAGTTTACTAAATTTCAAATGCTGGGCAATTCCATAAGAGCATTCAAGCGTATTTTGTTTATTTGTTCAATGATTTCGTGAAAATTTGGTGTTTAATCCGTGCATTCTTCGTAAATATCGGCTTAATGAGATGAACAATGGAACAAATACCATATATTTTACATGTGGTTCGACAAAATTAAAATGGAACTAAATCTAAGCAAGTGCATCCCAATATAGAAAATATACAAGGAGTACAACTGCCATACAATTGTTTTCATCAAATAAAAATTGTTCTATTGATAAGTACCTAATACAAAACTATTGACTTTATAACGGCTTCATAATAAAAACAGAAAATAAGAACTCTCAGTAATCTAGATATCTTTGCACGAAAATGGTTTTTATTTATTTACAGAGCTTTTTCTTTTAAAGAGAAAGAAGAGAATTTATTTGTATTCATCTGCCTTCGTCGTTAGACGAAATAATCAATTGAATGCTTTCCATCTTATTATTAATAAACGACGCTACTTTGGCATGATTTTTGATAAAAAAGTGCGTTATCGTCGGGAACCTAATATCTGTTTGTTGCGAGACAGAAACATCACAGTGAAAATTATTTTGAATAAGTATCAAGTAAATTTCAGCGAAACTATTCAACCCGACAAGTTTCTTTGTATCTTCGACCATGTCTCCACATCCTGTTTAATTTTCATTAACTAAGACGCCAAACTAATTTCAACCGATCTTCGTTAGCGTGCGTCCCCGTTTCAAACTGACCATCATTATCCCTCGAGGCAAGATAACTCGAATAAACACTTGGAACACTATCAGATGTATACGTCACAGATATGACGTCATTGAACACATCAGCCAATCCTTAGCGCAACTTTCGTTGGAATTCGGTAGGCCGAGACCTGCGTGACCACTTTTGATCAGACTGTCGCGACACACTACTGGTAGCTTGATCAATTCAATCTTATGTAAAAAAAGCACATAATCGGCATGACCTGGAATTCGGAAACTATAAATAACGTACACTGGAGGAGCTCATACTGTGGGCTTTCTTGCACCTTTGCTCGGTACATTCTACCGCTGACTCAACACGCTCGCACAAAAGGTCCTTGCAATTAGTTTCGTGATGCAGGGGGTCAGTTTCAAATGCCACTAGCACTAAACTGGCTTTCATCTGCAGGGTAGCGGATTTAATTTTGGACCCATCGCAATAGTTGTGAGTAATGTCAAGATTTTAGGTAGGCTTCCATACCTGGATTGTTAACAAAAAAAAAATCTGCAATAATTTCACGATTAATCAGGTGTTAGCCTCGAATAGTAAACCGGTCGAAAATGGGTCGTTTTTTCCTATTTCGAGTTCGAAGGACAACAGGCTTTACAACAGTTAGTGCAGTGGTCAGTTCCCATGGTGTGAGACAAGTTTTATAGTGAATTTTTATGGACTCATTGAACGCTTGTGGTAGTGATGGTTATGTAATCGGTAACTACAGCTGTTTGTAAGGTAGTTTTAAATAGTTCTGTATCGAATCGCAGTCGGTACTCACCTTTCTCTTTCAGGTTGGAATTGCCTGGCTTCTGAGTAGTTGTCATGGAAATGCACAACAGTAGAACTACGAGACGGACCATTTTATGCGTTTCTTGATGGTGTGCGTAATTGAACTAAAGATGGCAGTGGGGAACTTTTGAGAAGGTAACTGTTTTCTTTACAATCGGCAGAGAAACCTTACTTTTCGCACTTAATTTGCTGATCAATTTGAACCTTTCACCGTCAGCTGAAAATATATCCCGGTAATAATAAAATTGACCTTAACAATATAACGTTTTCCACATCATTCCAGCTTTGTCACGCATAAAACTTTAAATCAATTGATTACGTTATATTCGAGATATCTTCACCAAATATTATATGATCTCAGTCCACACCCGTTTCGCGTGTTTTTCGATTATCGGTAGATAGCGACAAAACGTTCACAAGGATTGTTTTGAGGTTACGCGGATATTACACGCTCTTCTGTACACAAACTAATCAGTCAAATTGAAAGCCACAGCGAAATTGCACGCGCGCGCCTTCAATAGACTTCTTCTAGTTATTGCTGGCGAGACTGCCGACTAAGCCTAGAAGAAAAGACCCTTGATCCGCGGATCGAATGGACAGAGAAAGAGCGAGCGACAGAGAGAGAGAGAGGTTGGATCTGCGATCTGGAACCGCTGGGCTGCCGCGCTTGGTCCGTTGTCCGTTGTGAATATGCGAGCGCTACGACTACTAAGATAATTAACATTTTCAGCTCTTGTCTACTCTTTTCATTCAGTAGTGCACTGTTTTCGCGAAGCCATGAACGACAGCAGCCAGCCAGCGGTCTAAAATAGCCGCTAACGGCAGTCGCCATCACCGGTGCGGTACGGTGATGGTTGGAAGTGTTAGGATACGAGCTACCTGTTTGAATTCATTCTTGATTTATATTTATTGTGAGCTTTGAAACACAACAGTTGGCGTTTGAATATGATAATAAGGAAAACAAAAACTTCTATTGACCGAATAAACACACAATATTTAAATATCGAATATACAATGGCAAAACAAATATTTTACTTAATTTGACTAAACACCGGAGACAGGGAAACTGCTGGTTAGATCCCGTCTGGATTGTATATTTTTCTAAGCTAAATATCACGTTTTTCAAGTGGCAGCTTCAATTCTACTGCAGAGAAAAGTATTTGCGTTTAACCAGGTAATGTTTTATAAAAAATATATAAAAATTTTCGTGAATCCTAGAAAGTTACACAAATTTAACACGCATGCAATAAGCTGAAACAATTACTATGCGGTGTGGTTCATAACTCTGAGATTTGATTTGCATTTAATTTCAATCCCAGACCTTTACACATCCCATTCGTGATATACTTAATAAACATACAATTACAACCGACTTTATTATGTTCTCGGCTTCCAATAAAGCGAGTATCACGTCAACATATTCCTATACACACTCCTTCTTTGACCTGCATTCGGATGCGGCCGGCGCTGGTATTGCCTAATATAAAGATTAAGGTCACCAGTTTTTACACATTGAGGATGAATGTTAATCCCAAGCATCATCCATTGGTTCTCTGTGTAATTACAGCTGATCTGGCAATAACGGAGTAGCAACCGCGGGCGGTCGATCATGCTCATGCTCAATTACAACCGACTTTATTGTAGCATCAGGAAGCATGTCGCTCAGAAGAAATGTCACTTCGAATAGTTGGATTTCTACAGATGTCAATCATTAGGAAACTAAAGTTTAATTCAATGAAAAATATTTTGCTTCATAAGATTGTAAATTTTTTTAAGTGTTTAAACTTTTCTCCTTATAGTATTATCATATTCTGCAAAATTGCAAACAGTTGAATAGAACTTTTAAATTTAGTTGTAAAATATTCCTTTTCAATATTTGGTTTTCTTAGTCAGTAGAAAAGAGAGAAAAGAAACTTATATGGCTATACTCGTTTCGTCTTCTTTTATTGATATGAATTGAAAGTAAACGTACTCCATTATACCGTCGTTCAAAATATAAGTGGAAACTTGACGCCCCCAGTTCCGCATGTTCTAAAGCACATTAGTACTACTGATATCATTTCTGCAAGTGTGTAAGACGCACGTTTGTTTGCATGATTGTCAAGGGTTTGATACATGTTGTCGTTTGCAATGGAAAAACGAAAGGGATAGTGCAAAGTGCTACCTCTGATGAAACGAAACTGGGTTATTTGACAGGGTACAGTGCACTAAAATTTTACTTTTTTTCTGTCTTTGTTTCTATATATAATTTTTAATGTATTGCTTCAGAAACAAATTTCCCCGAGATTAGACCTTAAGGGGCGCCATTTGGTATTTTTGAGAAACCTGAAATTTTCCATGTTTTTTCGACAACTTTTTTTTTAAATAACAGAAAACAGTAAAATAACAGAACCTCTCCCCTCAAAAGGGGGAAGGATCATGTTAACGCTGTTGTTATTGTACCTTCGTTGAACAGATTTCAAATAAGTTATTCCTACGTCGCGATCACCTTTTTTGAGTATTGTAGGAATTGGGGCAAAATGCTGACATTTTACGTAGATCAGATACCTACCAATCGATATCTGAGACTGTTTTCCTCAATATTTGATTTCCACATTTAGATACACTAGGATATTTTTTACGCGGTTGATTGTACTGCGTTTAACAGATTAGATGGTCGGCGTGCGACCAGACCGAACCAAACGCCAAAAACATTATTTCGAGTAATCAGCGATCAAACCGCCCCGTATGTTTCCTTCAAGCTACTGCAGAGATATATTGTCATAATACCTTTACAAACAAAATCAAATGATTTCTTTTTTCCATGAAAGATACATTATCAGTTTTTACATCAACTGGTGTTAAAAACTCACGTTTTAAAAAAATTGCGCTTGGTTCGGTCTAGTCGCACGACGACCAGATTAACAATACTTATACTAAACTTATTCGATACTGCGTACAAATAATCATCCAAATCACGTAAAAATAATCCGCGTTATCGTTAAAAGTTCGTGTTTGAAAAAACGCATTAAAATAACCCGCTTGAAAAAGACCCCGGTGTATTAGCGAATTCAGGAATGCTTTTCATGCTTAATATTATTTTGTTCTGTGAAATCAATTTAAAATCAGTAAAATCACTTGGAACCAGTTTATATTCAGACCTGCTTTTTAAAGATAGGTAAGAGAATGCTATTATGTGGACAAACCCTTAGAATTTTAATATTTGGCTTTATAAAAAATGGCGTCGAAAAAACACTGAAAACTTTCGATTTCTCAAACATTCAAAATGGCGCCATTGTTTCCCCTTAAGGTGAAATACGTCCCAACTCGGGGAAACTTGTTTTTGCATCAAAATACATCAAAAAATCATATTAAGAAGCCAAGGCAAAAAAATTGTTGGACTGTGTTATTGGTGAATTGATATTCAAATATATTTAAAAAAAAAATATTTAAAAACGGTTATCTCAATTTTTCTGATATTAAACTAAGTCTCTCAAAAAGTGCCGCTTCATAGGGGTGAAGATGAAAATCTAAAAACGGAACTGAGGAGAAATTTGTGTAATTTTAAATGTCGGATAGCTTTCAAAGAATTTTTTTTATTCTTACAGCAATCGGATGAAAAGTAATCTTCGCATCCGCCCAAATGCAGGAAATTGTAATTTTGTCTTTACGAACCGCTGTTCCACTGAAAATTGTCAAGCCTTGTTAGAACGCAAACTTGACCTCTGATTGGTCGCTCAATGCTTGCTTTCCCTAACACGGTCGATAGAAAAGTATTCCTAGTTAACCGAGAATGTTCTTTTTAGGCTATATGAGAGCCTGACTTCCAGTCGGGCCTAACAAGCCAGCCGTCGTAGGTTCGAGTCTCGGCTCGGGAGAGACTGTAGGTGTACCTTCAAAAGGGCATTACTAGAAAATGTACTGTACGATGATTTTGAAATTTTGACCAGAGATTCTGGACGTCATAACGAATCGAATGGTGTACTCAGATTCTTTGGTGCATTTTTTTATAATAACGGTCTGTGGGAGCATCGTGCTTGGAGAAACAAAAAAATAAAATAATTAAAAATTGTCGAAAAACAATTCTGGCCTTTCTCCTAGAAAGATATAGCAATCGCTGGCAAAACTGAAGGTATAAAAGTGCTCCAAAGGGCCGAATGGCATATATCACTCGATTCAGTTCGACGAACTGAGCATTTTTTGTATGTGTGCGTGTGTGTATGTGCAACTTTTCAATCCCACTCGATTTTCTCGATATAAATCAAAATTAAGAACTATTTCCTGCGCCAATTGTTTAATAAAATAATTTTGGCATCTAAACGCTTTGTTTGATTGGCAAAATTGTAATTGATAGTTTTTTTAAAGAAAATATATTTTGAAAAAGGATAAAAAAACTAAATTCGTTATTTGACAAATATTTTTTATTTCATTTTTCCGTTCAGTTAACCCGTAAAGACCAGGGACGGAACTTGTTTTTTGAAAATGCTCGTTCTCAGCACTGGAACGGCTGATTTGGGAAACCATGGACTTTTATTCAAGGGGAATAGTTGCTCTAAGTTTTGGTAAAGGTGCCACCCCTCTGGACCCCTCCCCATTTTTGTGAGACGCAAATATGTCTGTGTTTTTTTTATTTTTTCAAACAGATTGAGCAAACACTGGGAATTTTCATACGTATCAATTGCTCCTTGTTTCAAATCATGTCAGGTGGATGAAATATGGTATGTAAGAGTGAATTTTGAAGTTTCCAAATTATTTCAGTACAAAACCACAGAACTACGTATTTTTGTAAAAATTCAAACAACAAGACCGTTCTTCAAATTTTAAGCTCTACATTTTTGCGGTAAGGTCTCCTGAATCCATACGTGATGAAATATTTATTTTAGCATGCAAATATTTTGAGAAAAACGAGTTTAAATTCACTAAAGTACGTATTTTCATGGAAACCTGATTTTCTCAGTCTCCCACGGTAGGTTTCTACTTGGCTCTTCAATTTTCAAACTCTTTATTTCTAGAGTAACGTCTTCTAAATCCAAAGATGCTGAAAGATTTATTCTAGCATGCACAGATTCAGAGAAAAACGAGTTTGAATTCACTAAACTACGAGTTCTTATGAAAACTTGATTTTCTCCAAATCTGTGCATGCTAGAAAAAATCTTTCATCATCTTTGGATTATGCATTCATAATACACCTTTTGATATAGAATAATGGTTGATTAATCCACTTAAAAGTGAAATAGAAAATTTATTTTTTAATTAGATAGACGCATAGTGTCTTCAGCAATGTTTCATGTGATCTCATAACAAGAATCTTTGCCGAAGAATTCATGTTTCTATCTCTCACATATTACGAGCCATATGAAGTTTTCTTTAAAAAGCACTAAAAATCGAATTTTCGATCTTACTTTCTCTCACTTTTCCCGAATTTTTAAACCTTCTGCAAACCAGCAATCCAAAAATGCATGTATTTGTAAAATATTACTAAGTTTTATCCATTAAAATAAACGTGCTATTTGACCTATTTTAATATTTTCAGGGCTAATTGCACTTCAACCATCTCCAAATCTCGCAATTTTCTACCAGTGGCAGTTCTACTGTCAATTAAGATACAAACTTTCGTCATTTAAAGCCTGTAGACAGCATCCTCGATCAATTTTTAGTAGTACCGTTAGCTTTTATTTTTTTAAACAACTGTTTTTTGCTTGCGGGTAACTTTGATAATGCTAGAATAATGAAGGAAAATGTAAAAAAAAATCTCAATTTTCATGTATTTTGAAAAGTGTTGACGAGATATTTTGTGAAAAGGCTATCCGTAAACCACGTATACACATTTAGGGTCATTTCTGGTCTCTCTTCCGTTACCTTCGAAAATAGTTGAAAATCACGAGAAATTATTTATTATCGCTAACAGCACATCTTCATAACATCTTCATGTTTTTGGCACATTTTTTTTTTTTAAGTACAACGATACACCATGCCCCAATGCTGAGTCGAGAAAATTTCCAGCTCGAAAAGATCCTTGACTCGATCGGGAATCGAACCCGATATCACAACCGTGTGGGAGAGCTAGCCGACCGACATCGCTAACCACAGAGCCACGGGGACCACAAATGTGTTTCATTTGTGTTTCCTGATTTTATCACTTTCCCTATTCTATCACCCCAAACATCATCAAGGGGGTGACATAATCGGGTGATCACTGTACTAGCACCGGTTAATACTTCAAAAGTGTTATGATTTTGAGCCGTCCAATACATTGAACATTCGCTAGAGCACCAAATACGTTATGAACAACACACATTCGTTGTACTGGTTTCGAAACAGTACAAAAGATGCTCTAGCAAAGCAAAGCCTTGGTGCTACATTCCGATTCGGAACTTGACAAAACAATATCGCACGCAAGCCTGGCGGGCTTATGCGGTCTCGATCAACTAGATTAGTTGAGAGAATTCGTTATCGATATTGTTTTCGGCACATTTTGCATGTTGTAGGATAAGTACAACGATACACCGTGCCCCAGTGCTGAGTCGAGAAAATTTCCAGCTCGAAAAGATCCTCGACCTGATCGGGAATCGAACCCGATATCACAACCGTGTGGGAGAGCTAGCCGACCGACATCGATAACCACAGAACCACGGGGACCACGGAACTTGGAACTTGACCTTCTGTTTATTATACACAGACTTCGCAGCCAACTGTTGAGTGTACAGGACAATTGCGGGGCTAGCGCTACGATCCTACTGACAATAACAGTCTCTCCCGAGCCGAGACTCGAGCCTACGACGATTGGCTTGTTGGGCCAGCATCGTACCTCGAGACCAGCTTTTGCGTGTTAAAGCTGTTAAAACTTGTTAAAACTTGATTGCGTCGCATATTTTTTGTTCCACCCCTGTACATTGAAATCGTATTCATATGGGCAAATAAAAACTCAGTAGTACGAATTCAACCAGCCTATAGAGGTACCATAATTGTATTTTTGGTAACTTGGATGTTTTAGTGAACTTAGGTAAAGTTTGAACCCGTTATTCTGAAAAAATTATAGAACCTACCATTCAACAAAAAGTTACACTGTAAAACTAATCATATCATAACAAGTTTCTTTTTGATGACTAGTTATCATTGCAATTTAACTATTGCATCACTCTTGAACAACTGTATTAGGGGATGTCGAAATCCATATTTTTTAAATTTTAGGAACCTAAAATTGCGAACCTTGTTGATGGTCAAGGACAGGCTTGTTTTTCTAATATGTGGAAAGAGCAGAGTGACTATTCATCGCTCTTTTGTTGCTCAGCATTAGGTTGCGTGTAGCATTTTTTTAGAGTACACTACTTCATTTTGCTTTGTGCTGTGTTTCTGCCTCTAGCAGAAAAATTAATACACTTGCTGCTTACACCACAGCTGAACGAAACAAACAACGTATACCAAAATACACCGCGGTGAGCACTGTTGAGATGAATCCGATAGCATTCGAAGAGCAAACATGCGTGACTGGCGGCTAGAATCATATTCTTCCGATTCGAGATGCAAAGCAAACAACGCAATCTACTTTTCTATCTAGATGTTCTTCTCATTTGAAAAAAAGCTTGAAAGACACACAGTAAAAGCACTGCAGTGAGTTCTATTGTGTAGTTTTTGTGCGTAATGCCGTTTCGTGTGAGAAAGCGTAAACCAGTTTGTTATCTCTCTGGAGAGGTATTTCAGATTCCTCCGCGATGGTTTTTACAAGCTACTCAGAAACACACGATTCGTCGCTCTCCTCAAGCAAGTGCGTCGCTTCGCTCACCAGTGCAGTGTAAGAGCAGTTGTTTTAGCAGTGAAAGATATTCTCCTACACGTTAGTGATTCTCTGAAGAGAAATGACAAGCCTGGTCAAAAATTACTGAAAACTATTGACTATACTGCCGGTACCCGCATAACTGTCCCATACTGCTTTTGGTCACTTTTGAGTTATTATCGGGGATCGACTTAACTGTTATCATATTTTCTGGAAAAAAATTAAAATTTATACTTTTGTATGGAAGAACATGGAAAAAATACCAAGTTGTTTTTGTCCCATTTAGAAAGTACCCGCATTGCAGTCTCACTGCATAGTGGTGCAAACTGCAAACATATAATTTTGCTCCAGATTAGTGTATATCGGATTATTTTAGGCATATAGAAGTATGTTATTTAATTAACTAGACTAGTGTTGTTTTTCTGTAGTACAATCTACGTTGCCAATGATACTGCCGGTTGCTGGTTGAATTTATATGCGATGGGACAAAATATGCGAGTACTTTCGAAATGTACCTGCATATTTTGTCCCATTTTGTCTTTTTTTCAAGTTATATAACGTAAAACCCGTTCCATCCATGGTTTTTTGTTCTCAACGATAAACTTGTGCTACCATGAAACTGTTATGGTCGTTGGTTCTGGATGTAAATGCTGGAAATCCGAAAATTCACGGATAATGTTAAATCGCCGTTTTCTCAACATGTTGTTTTTCATTATGGGACAGTTATCCGGGTACCGGCAGTATAGCTCATTACATGTAACGATCTAACCTCACTTTTCTGACAGTTCGGGGAGCTAGTTTACAAGGTGGTAAAATCTGGAGGGGGAAATCTAGATTTTATTATTCTCACTAATATGGTGACCTTTTCTATTATAAAGTGCATGGACAACCAATACTAATGAACACATTTTTTTTTGCAGCAGCTCAATCCCAAAAAGTATTAGAAAACAAATCATAGTTTCATCTTCATTAAAATCATTTTACTTATTTGTCTTAGTTTTGTTCATAATGCTATCACGCAATGATCTATAGATATTAGAACAGCTTATATGCGAATGTCAGCTTATAACCTATAAGGTTGAAGTAAATATCATTGGTTGTTTCTAGCGTTGGTACCGGACATGGATTCATATCTAGCACAAACAAACAGACGTACCACTACATACAAAATTCTAAAAATTTTGTGGTTCCGGTTAACTCGTGCGACACCTACTGAACATATTACGCAAAAGCTAAACTTTCAGGCTTTCTGCTGTTTTAGCAGCACGGCGTGCCACAACTCTCAACTGAGTTTAACATAAAAAAGCACACCAGCGCCACTACCGCTGCGGCGGGAGTATTCCGCATAACTGTAACTCTTTTGAATTGACCGTTAATTTTATCCACGAAAATAAATTTTGTGGTACGTCTGTTTGTCTATGTATCTAGCTCGAAAATTGTTGAAGTGCATAGGATAAAAAAATGCAATGTAACGACATTTTTATCGTACATGCGTTTACAATATGATAAAAATGTTGCGATCAGATTTAATAAATTGCCATAATGATTTGCCATAATGTTTGCCATAATGTTGAAAGCCCCTTTTGGAAAAAAACCTCAAAATTACTGCCGAAATAATTTATAATATTTCGCTTAATTTTTGAGTTGTTGAAGTCTCGGCAATTTAGTGCGTAGGATCTGAGCATAAGTCATCCAAATTGAACGGTGTTTTTCGTTTGCGTTTTTGACTTATGCCCACTTCCATATAGGGTTGAAAATAATTTCGCTGGCTCCGAAAAAACTTACATTCAGCCAGAGGCTACTTCCCAGGCCCGGAAATTTCGGGCGAAACCCAGAGAGGTGGCAGCTCTAGTTATTTATTCTGATCGTATCTGCTTGTTAAGCCAAACTTTAAATCGGCGAAAAAGGTAAGTACAAATCCTTGAAGAATTTGCTGCTCAAACCACACTACCAGAATAGTATTTGAATTTTTGTTGAACGCCATCAAGATAAAAACTCGTTATATTGTACACGATTGCAATAATAAACTTTTAGAGTTCTTGATTATGAAATAGTTTCGTAATAATTACTGTCAACTCAACAGCTAGTCTAGCTGTAGGAAAAGTAGAAAACACTAAAACGCGTCGTTGTTCGAAATTAACACTAAACGTTGCCTAAAACTGAACTGGTTACTAAGTCCGAGAGCACAGTTGTTAGAATCGTTATTCGGATGTTGTTTAATATAAACATTTACATAATTTTTAAAGAAACTTTCCATATCAAACTTGAAGAGAATTCAATGTCTTCAACAAGCAAGCACCATATCCTGCAACTTCCAACCGTTAGTGTAACCGCATCACAGCATCCAGTGCACTAAGTAGTGTCCACAAGTATTGTCCAAGCGTGCAGCTGTGTGTAGGTTCAAGCCAGTTACACCTCGATGCCCGCACGACCGTGTGCCACTCTTAGCGGCTCCGTCGTCAACTAACGAGAGCACCCAGAGAAGCTGTGATCTGCCGCCAACCGAAGCGACCGACGTCGTCACAGTGGTGTTGCACAATATCTGCGACGTATGTGTGTAACCCGTCCGCGAACCCGTCGAAACGACGGTACCGCCACAGTAAGACACGAACCCCCCAACCAACGATTCACTCTAAACGTACACTTTTCAACAGCCAAACCGCAGACTGTTGGCCATACGCGCGGGGATGCTTTTTTTGTCACTCAGCAGTTACGTTCACAGTCACAAAAGCATTCGTTTCAGTTGTCCGGTTCAGCTAAAACGCGATGCTGTGCTAAAGAAGGTCGAAATCAGACTGGAGAAGCTGAAATCGACTCACTTTCGATTTCGAATAAAAGACGGAGTCTGAGCTCTGGTTTCCACTTTTTTGCATCTCGGGCTCCGTAGGAATGGAACACGCGTGCCGACTGAGCAACAGCTTGAGAGTTTTCTGTAGTTTGGGCCGGCGCGCGGTTGGAATCTAAGCTCTACATATGGTTGAAGCTGTGATGTACGTGTACATGTAACGATGCTAAATGTGGATTCACATACGCTTGCCTAAGGTGTGCAGAATGGTAAACGCGGGACAGTTTGGCAAAGATTCTCAACTGTTTGTTCAGTCACTATATGTTTTCTTCTTCAACTGAACAACAAAGTTACTTGCTTTTTTTGGTAAACAGAGTTTGTTTGTTACCTTTCTCACAACAATCAACTTTTAAATCGAAATCGTTAGTAACTAAGTGATAAAAGTATAATCAAATTCGAGACAATCAAGATAATTTAAAAATTTTGTAAATTGCTGTGGTATGATTTCGGATGTGGTCATTAGATCTTATTATTTCGAAGAGAATTTTCGTTAAAGTTTGAACTTAGGTAGGTATTTATTAATTTTATGAAGCGTTCAAAAACTTTGCGCGGTTTGCATTTCTCTCACTGTACAGTACGCTAAAATGAAAAAAATGTTACAGTTGAGGGATTATCATTGCAGCAAAACGAACTAAATCATATTTTCCTGTATATAAAAACACTGTAATAAACTGTCACCCCTTTTGGCTAATGTGTTCATGAGCGATTTTGAAGTGGATTTAGAAAAAGAGAGACTTTTCCCTCGTGTTTGGTGGAGGTATGTTGACGATATTTTTGCCACTGTGAAAGAACGACATCTAGCACAAACACTTGAGTTGTTGAACTCTAAACATACTTCAATAAAGTTCACGGTGGAGAAAGAGTCGGAAGGAAAACTCCCTTTCCTGGACTTAACTATTACCAGGAAAGAGGACAATTCCGTAAAGTTCAGCGTTTACCGAAAACCGACGTCAACCAACCGGTACATCACATGCGATTCTAACCACTACGGCTCCCAAAAACAAGCCGCGTTTCATTCGATGGCACATCGGTTATACAGCATACCGATGGAGAAAGAGGATTTCGAAGCAGAAAGGAAGAAAATCCATAAAGCGGCCGATTTAAATGGTTACGATGAAGAGTTCGTGAACAAAATTCTCCGGAAACATGGAAGGAAAAGACATCGACGAAACGCTACAACATTAGAACCAGAGAAGGAGGAGATTAAAAGAATAAGTTTACCGTTCTTTCCAAAACTGACCAACACAATTCAAAACGATCTGAAGCAACATGGATTTCGGACAGCGTATAAGAGTAATCATACGCTGAAGGACCTCTTATGTTCTTTGAAAGATAAAATTCCGAGGGACGAAATGTCAGGCATCTACGAGATCCCATGTCAAAGTTGCCCTGCAATATACATTGGCCAAACCCGCAGGAAATTTAAAGTCCGATTAAAAGAACATAAAAACGCTGTTGACAACGATAGACCCAACGAATCCAGCGTGGCCGTCCATTCTAAGGAGAACAACCATGTGATAGACTGGGATAACGCAAAACTGAAAAAATGTGTCAGAAAACCTTCACATTTGAACGCTTGGGAATCTATGTTCATCGAGACTGCTGAAAAGCCACTGATGAACGAAGATGATGCCCCAATAACTTCTGCCTTATTCCAATTGACGAAACAGAAGATAATTTAACTCCATCCCCCTTTCCGACGTGTACTGTACCAGTATGAAGCTGTGCAATTTTCTATATGTCATCAGTTGGGCATTGTCCAGTAGATGGTCCACACGGGGACCGAAACCGGTCGACTTAAAAGGTAATTTTTTGTTGTCCTTTTACGTTTGTAAGAACAATAAGTATTGTGTCCGTTAGCGCGTCGCGTTTTTATGTGATTAATACAGTTCTTACGTTAGCACTAAATCGAAAAATGAGTATCTTCGAGGAGTTGTTCCAAAAACATATTCATCACAATATTCCCAATAAATCATTATCGATAAACATTTTTAGTTTCGTTTGATGTTTAGTATTTTCCTGGAAATGGCGAAACCTCCAAGCTGGTCTTGAGGTGCGATGCTAGCCTAACAAGCCAGTCGTCGTATGTTTGAATCCTGGCACTAAAAAGACTGTTAATGTCTGTAGGATCGTAGCGCTAGTTGCGTAGTTGTCCTGTGTACGACCAGTTAGCCCCTGTTTTCAGCAAAAAACTAGAAATATCTTCACAACAAAAAAAATATCAAACCAATATATTCTACAAAAATGCGAGGTTTAGCAGAATAAACAAAATCTTAGAACATCTTGAATTGTTTCGACGGTAATCAAAAAGTTATGGACGAAAAACTTATTTTGAGGAGTGTCCTCGTAAAACTCTATTTCATCATATCAGTCGTGCAGATAGAAGATTACAGTGTTCATCAATTCTTTTTGTTATAGATTTTCCTACAACTTTGCTAGAGAATGCAATCTGGTATTTTGTAAATATGGAATATACTTGCTGGAGACACTGGGTGCATAAAATCAATATTTCACAGTCAAATCTAAAACGATTGTCCAGAACTGAAACTGTGTCTATGTGAATAATATTCTACAATATGTAAAAACTTTCCTTCAGCATTTGAAAATGAGTTAATTAAACAAGGCCACATTTAGGGTTGTTGAGATCCCCTTTTCAGTTGTCAAAATTTCGATATAGGAATATGAGCGATTCCATGTCATATGATCTGAAAATACGTAAAAATTTATCGACAGTTTTTATTTGAATTATACTTTCAACAAGTAGGGTAAACATGTATAAAACGACCACCCCCCTCCCCCACCCTCCTGGGGCATAACGCCCCAGTCCATTTATTCAGAAACACACAAAAAATAAGTTATGAGACTATTGGGAATCCGTAGCGGGTCATAGGATCAACCTTCTGTGCGAGTTTGATAATTGTCACTAGCAGTAAAAAATAAACAAAAATTAATTTCGATTTGAGCAACTTAAGATCCATTTTCTTGCATCGTTTCCGTAACGTTTTTTCACTAGTGTATAAAATTTATTTCTTGGTAATTGCAATTATATATCTTAAATGAACCTCTAAGCATCTGTATCTAGTGAAGAAACGATAAAAATGGTATAATTTGCTTAAATATTCAATGCTTTCTGCTACACTATAGCTCCGGGCAATATGCCCCACCGCTAGCCGGGCTGATATGAGCCGTTGCGGAACAGAGTGGTCTAAAGACCATTTTTTTGAAAATGAGTTTTTTGCATGAACCGCATCTACTCAAGAAGCTGAAGTTGGGAGATTAAAAAAAATTTGAAAAATCGAACTTTAAAGCTGATTTATATCGTGTTGAAATTTCGTCCGAAACAGAACGGCCATTCTGTTTCGGAACAGAGTGGTCTATGTACATAAACCGGTGTAATACTAACATGTAACATGTAGCATATTACATGTGATAAGTAACATGTCACTTGTTCTTACATGACACACATAAAATATAACATGTTACATGCAATGTAACAAGAAAAATGTAACATGTAAAATATTATGTAACATGTAACATGTTGTGTTACATGTAATGTTACACGTGACATCTTACATGTGACATGCTATATGTATCATATAACATGTGACACTAGCCATTTTATACGAGTTACCCGCATTTTCATTGTCATTAACCAGGTTTGTGTACCTAGACCACTCTGTTCCGAAACGATTTGAGGATTCCAGTGGTCTATGTACATTGGTGAGAAAAAATCAGCGATTTCGCAAAGAAACTGTTAATTTTATGTATCCCAATGTTAAACCACTTCATAACCTTATTATCAGAACATTTTGTTTGAAAGAATCCGTTGAACAGATTTTATTCAGAGATTTTTCGAAAATTGCTTCTCCTGAACAATGCTGAGCTGGCATATGAAGCTACTGCATATTATACTGCATCTGGGGCGTTTTGCCCCGGTAAATTGGAAAGCTTGCGATTTAATAATACTTTTCAATAAAAGTATGGCGTTTTTGGGTAACAGTAATTACAAAACAAAATAAGAGCAGTGCATTACCAACTAAATAGTGCACCAACTGCATGAAAGATTTGTTGTTTGTGGTGATAATAGCTACAATATTGACGATGTTCCTTAGGAGGGGAGTATTGTACCTGCTTACCCTATTGGATTTAGTGAACTGAGTATTTTTCATGGGTAGTAATTTTTGACGTAGAATACGTCTTACGGCAACATATACAGGGGTTAAACTTTAAAACAGGGATCCTATTTCGAAAACCGAAAACTTCGAGAGCGTCACGAAAATTGTCCAGTTTCAAACGTTTTAAACTCAGTCAGTTTTCAACCGATTTCTGTCATTTTTGTAGCAATTGATTTTAAAACCATCTAAACCATCTAAGCATCCGTCCAAATGCAGAAAATTGTAATCTGTTTGTTCGAACTATTGTATTATTGAAAATTGTTGAACCTTGTCGAAACGTGAATGTCGACCTTTGATTGGTCGCTTGCTGCCTTTCCCTGAAAAGGACGACAGAATGGAGTACCTAGTTAGCCGGGAATGCACTTGTTGGGCTATATAAGAGACTGCTTCTCCTCAAGAAGGTCAGTTTACTAGCAGCGGCGCACAGTAGTATCAAACTGAAACTGACGGACAAAAGTCTTTTTCGACGTTTTAGCATAATATGAGTCATTCCATGTCAAGTGTCCGAGGAAATACATCGACCATCTCCGATTTCGACCAAAATTTGTGAGTTGGTTTACTTTGGGCCGGAACTAATAAATACAAAGTGTTGTACCGATTGGTGGACCGCTCGGCCAATGGGACTGCCTTCACTTTTTGCGAATTTAGCAAAACACTTTTTTTGATTTGCGGATATCTCGGGATCCTCGAGAGCTACATGTGATATTGATATATCATTTTAAAGGGTTTTAGATGTAGTATTGAACTACGTAGTTTATTTTTTCTGCAGTGTTGCCAACAGTGCGATTTTTTTAATTTTAAACTCAATTTGCAATTTGCTCGAAACACCCCCTCCCCCCATCGATTTTGATTTTGACCACGCCAATGTGTTAAGCAGACGATTTTACATAGGAATCACTTATCAGCAAAAAAACAAAATGTAGCGTTCCAGAGATGCAGCATTTTCAAACTTGAAAGATTTAGGAATTTGTACGTACACACGAAAACGTTTCTGCATAGAATGCTACAACAATCGTAATGGTATCCTAGCAGGCGTTTGTGTAATCGGAGAGATTATACGTACACTACCCGTCATAAGTTTGGAATCGCTTTACTGAGTATTGCAACACCCAGTTTGAATATTGCAACACCCCGAAAAGTTTAGCATCACTTGATATTGGCAGATTAATGTAACTCTATCTCTTGATTCTGGAAACCTAGAGAGTTGTGGTCTTCAGCAAAGTTGCTCAGGAGGTCAAGGGCTTGTGATTGGAGGAGAGTATAGTTCGGAATTCAGCCACAACGTAGCGCTAGTGTGCATGAAATTTTGAGTGTTTTGAACGCAATTCAGCTCAATAATCCCACCATTTAAAGAGTTGCGATTTTCAGCAAAGTTACTCAAAAGGTCAAAGGCTTATAATTGGCGGACAGTATAGTACGGAATTCAACTGCAACGCAGCGCTAGTGTGCATGTTATTTCGAGCGCTTCTGACTTAGTTTAGCTTAATAATCACATCTTTTACACTTATGTGTACACATGACGAAGTGAAACCAATTTGAATGTTGACAAATTGATCACCACCCACAATACGTAAGCTTGTGTGTGTTCTAAAGAAGTGCTTTCATTTGTCATAACATAAGCATGCGATTGTGTTGGCATGTTGACAGTTTGATCACCAACGTTAACAGCCCGTTCTACAATGGGTGAAATTGACAATATTGCGACTAAATTGATTACCTCGGTTGCGAACAGTTGCAGTAGACATGCCTCTAATCCGATGATGAAGGATTTGAACACCACAGAGGGCATTTCTTATTACTTTCCGCTGCAAGCTGAAGACCAAACACGCAACGCCGTCGGCTTATGTGCAAGCCGAGTGGTTGTGACTTCAGTACATGGCGCGTTCGAGAAGGCGCCTGTAATCCAACGAGCAGACACCCGAAATGTATACACGAAGTCAAAAACATTCGCCCTGGTGGTTGCCGAAGTTGTCGAAGTCGTATTTCAATTAGGATACAGGGGGTTTTTGATTTGTGTTAACACTGAATTGTAATGAAAATAGCCTCAATGGAATAGTTCGGAACACACATGGGGCGTTATACGTTATACGGCGTTGAAAACGAAGAACCACATGTACCCTAGCGCCGCATAGTGTGGTAATTCAGCACTAAATTGTCTACCATGTAGAAGCCTTTAACATCCTGAACAAGTTTGCTGAACACCGCAACTTTCTAGCAGGTCGGAATCGTGAGATTAGTTAAGTTCAAAATACGACAATTTGTGTACCCACTAGCGCCACATAGCGGTAGAGTTTCACACTGAATTGGCCACCATACAGTAGCCTTTGACCTTCGGAACAAGTTTGCTAAAAACCGCAACTTTCTAGGTTGTCAAAAACACGAGATATTGGCCTATTCCAGGTGATGCTAAACTTTTCGGGAGGTGTTGCAATATTCAAGCTGGGTGTTGCAATACTCAGTAAAGCGATTCCAAACTTATGACGGGTAGTGTAGAAGAGTATATGTTAATAATGTAACGCGAAAATGCCGTTCTAGACTCAGGAAGGTTTTTCTTTTGTCTCATGGCTTGGTTTATTGTTTTTTGTTAAATGTACATTTTTCTTTTATCTATCCTTTGAATTTCAAAACCAAATTGTAGCATCGTTAATAACGTGAAAAAATGCTGATTTCAGATTTCATTTCAAAATTTTGCATGTTTTTATTCAAGAACACATGTTGTTTTCAATCAAATCTCCGTACGCATCCAAAATACTTTATCATAACCAAATATCTTAATTTGCTTACAACCTAGCATATCATAAAGCAAGTAAGCTTATCATAACATGCGTATGCCTATGTTCTTCTTTTTCTTATCTTTTATCCAGAATTAGAGCCAAGGTGGCTTTTTCTGTTCTGTTTATTTGACACTGGCTTCGCAGCCAACTGTTCAATGTACATGACAATTGTGAGGCTAGCGCTACGCTTCTATTGACACTAACAGGCTTTCCCCGAGCCGAGACTCGAACATATGACGACTAGCTTGTTGAACCGGCATCGTACCTTGAGACCAGCTGGGAGGGCCTGCCTATGTTATGATTTCCAATTTTTACGTTAGCCACAACTATATCCTACAGGTTTTAAATTATTTAGCTATCAGAGAGACCATCTGACAACTTCATGCATATGATAGTTGTAGGGAATATCTACGAAACACTCTTTATGGCTATCAAAAAATCGACATATAGTCGAAGGCTTAAATGCAAGCCAACATAAAAAAAACAAGGCTAAATCCTTAAAGCGTTTTCATTATTACTTGGAATATATTTTCTTAGTAACTAGTGAATCTCATTGCGTGTGTCATTCGCAAGATGAAAATTGCTGTGATAACCAATACCGTTTCCGAGTGATACAAATTTGTTCAAAATACAACCCATTTGAACACACCATCTTTGAGAATGAAATGACTACACACGTGAAGAGACTTGCTAACTACTTTACGCACATTGTTTACAATTTTGAAATCTTAGCAAACCTGGGCAATCGAGTACTTAAATACAAATTCCTAAATCTTTCAAGTTTGAAAATGCTGTATTTCTGAAACGCTACATTTTGTTTTTTGCTGATAAGTGATTCCTATGTAAAATCGTCTGCTTAACACATTGGCGTGGTCAAAACCAAAATCGAAGCGGGGTGTTTCGAGTAAATTGCAAATTAAGTTTAAAGTTGAAAAAATCGCAATGTTGACAACACTGCAGAAAAAAATAAACAACTTAGTTCGATTCTACATCTAAAACCCTTCAAAATGATATATCAATATGACCTGTAGCTTTCCAGGATCCCGAGATATCCGCAAATTAAAAAGTGTTCTGCTAAATTCGCAAAAAGTGAAGGCAGTCCCATTGGCCGAGGGGTCCACAATCGTTACAACAATTTGTATTTATAAGTTGCGGTCCAAAATACATCGACTCACAAATTTTGGTCGACATCGGAGATGGTCGATGCATTTCTTCGGACACTTGACATGGAATGACCCATATGCGATTTTAAATATTTTAAGATATTCGTTGAAAATTTTATTAAGGGGGTATTCAGTCAAAATAAAAGCAACAACATCTAGTTGCAAGATATCAAATTTAAGTCTTCGGCAAAGGTGTAGAACTATAAAATTTATGAATTTTTTTCGAAGACACTACCCTACGATCAAACGTTTAACAAACTATTCAATAAAATTTACAAAATCCTCTGCAGCAACTTATACAGCTGTCTGAGTCTGACAGCTCAGTCAAGCACACTTAATTTGGGTTATTTGCCTCATAATTGACTCGCTTTATTCTACCGGGGTTAAACAAATCGAAAAATATGTTCTTTTTTGAGTTGCTCGGTACTGGAAATCAAATATTCATTTTGTAAGATACTATCCGTAAAAAATCCCACAATCCGCCTGAAAATAAATTAACTTTGAAGCCAGCGAAAGCAAATAAACATTTCGCAGTCAATGCTGTCAATTTTGACAGCACTTTGTTTGCCTCATTTTTTACCTGACTTACACGGTATAAAATGCACCAATACATGTACGATTGGAGAGGTCTAAAGATAAGTTACTTTTTGCACACTAGTAAACGTGTAAACCCGTGCTTTTGTTTCCTCCAAACTGGAAATCATCGCATCTCGTTGTTTCAACCTTTTATCACTTTTTGCCATTCTTGGTCGAATATGTTCAGCAGCTTCTCCCGTTTCCTAGTCACGAATGAAATAATTGATCAAAACCGAGTTTAAAACATATAAAAAGTGTTCAACTGAATATTTTTAAAGCTGCTGAAAATATAGCATTGCAAACAAAACAGCGATTTGTTTATATTTTTCTCAGCAAGTTGCACTAACTCATTCGTACGTAAATAGATCTCTATTAAAGCCCTAAAGTTAAAGTTTGAACGACTGTCTCCGAAAAGTTCAAATCTAACTGTCAAAACTCGTTTCAATCGAACATAAGAATATTTGACATGTTAAGATTATCTTATACCCCGTTCACACTACACCGCATATCACCTGATATCAGGCATTAGTGTACATGGAATTTCGAACGGATATTGGGTACACTAAGGTCGCTTTTTACGCGGATTCCGGAATTTACGCGGTTTTTTTACGCGGATTCCGGAACTTACGCGGTATTTTTTTTTTTGCGCGAATTTCGGTTTCCCTTCACTCGGAATGCAGAATTAACGCTGATTTTTTTTAACGCGGATTCCGGAATTTACGCGGTTTTTTTTATGCGGCACGTATCTCCCGCGTAAAAAGCGACTTTAGTGTAGCTTGTTCGGAGTGACCGTAATTAATCGACATATTGTCCGGTGTCTCACATGCCACTTGCGCCACAAACTTATACACAGGTCCCGGTAACTTTTAGTGCTTTTCTATTCTCCGACGCGAAGTATAAATCTTCGTTAGTAAAGTGGAACTGCAAAACATTTTTTTTTATTCGGATTGATATTTTTAAATCGCCAAACTTAGGCTACAAAGACGTCGTATCTGTTCTTAAAAAATCCTCTGGTAATTCACAAAACTAAAACCATTTTCGGCGATGACTTTTATCGGTGGGGAATCGGAAAAAGTTTATGTTTTTAAAATTTCGTGATGTTCGGTTTGAACAAAATAGAAAACAGCACTTCATTTTTTCACTACTATATATATTAGGGTGGGGAATCGTTATATGGGAAAAATGAAACTTGATAGTAGAAAGCCAGAACCAAGTTTTTTTTGTTCTATTTGGGGCCCCAAACAATCCTAAATTTATCGGAAGTCGATTGGTTTTGTCTCCGCTTGGGGCATTGCATTTCAAATTTATATGGAGATTTGTACGGAAAAACCAACTTTTTTGCATTCTCCATTTTAAAGAGCTCAAAATGGCTCAAACCATAGTTTCCATGACTTCAAATGGAAGGTTTTTTGATGCCAAACAACTTGGCCGAAGACACTAAAGTGCTAGGGTGTCCCAAAAAAATACTAGAGCTGTTCAAAGTTGAGTATGTCGAAATTTATGTTGCAAATCATTTTTTCTGCCAACACTGCCAGTGTACCGGCGTCAGTCAGCTTTCCATCAGAAGTAACCTCTGGAACACGTTGTAGATCCTATCGACGTCTAGAATATTGACCTAAATTCGTTTGTTTGGTTCAGCTGAGTGTATAAACTCGTTACGATAGGTTATTTCTGATGGGAATCCTACTGACGCCAATACATTGGTAATGTTGGCAGAAAACAAGATTTTCTGCATTTAAATCGACATGCTCAACTTTGAACAACTGTAGCTCTTATTAGAGACATCCTAGCTCTTCAGTGTCTTCTGCAAAGTTATTAGGCATCTATAATACTATACTTTAACATAATGTAGTGCATAACTAGATCATTATTGAGCTCTCTAGAAAGGTAAATGCAAAAAAGTAGGTTTTCCCATATGAATTTTCATACAAATTTAAAATGCAATGCGCCAAGCGGAGACAAAACCAATCGACTTCCGGTAAGCTTAGGGTTGTTTGGGACCCCAAAAGGAACCAAAAAAACTTGGTTCTAAAAAATCAATCATTTTTCCCCACCCTAATATATACTGCCGCGCATAGCATGGCAGTCCCATTTGCATTTTCAGTAAGCCTAGAAAAACGCGTTTTTATAAGATTTCATAACATTGCTTATTATGAGATGGGACAATATGTTTGGATGTTTTCCCGATGTTTGTCGGAACAAAGTTTATAAGTTCGTCTATTGTAACGAAACTATGCATAGTTAGCTACCATTTCCACGTATTAACTCAATTTGAGTAAGAATTCAAATGGGACGGACTTGCTATGCGCGGCACACATTTTCAACACTAGCGCCATAATCATCGGCGGCGGTTGCCGGAAACATATTTTAATTTTCTGACATGCGGGTTTGCTCGTTTGCTCACGATATCTTTGGTTTTGGTTCAACCCTGTGAGCACTTTGTTTTGGTTTACGATTTGACGTTTGCTTTCTCTGAGTGTTTTGATATTTTATTGCGGTCGCGTTGAATTCAAATTGTGAAATATTCCGATTTAAAATATTGAATTTTATCAATAAGCCATTCGGGTCGGCAATTTATGCAGTGATTCGATGGCCGTGCATTAACATATTAGTGTAGTATAATTGTGTAGAAAAAATCATGGCATCATTCACCGAGTCTGGATTAGTGAAGAAGTTGCTGGAGCTAAATCCCAGTCAGCAAAGCATACAAACTCTTTCGCTGTGGCTTATCCATCATCGAAAACACCATTCGATTATAGTCAAAACCTGGCTAAAAGAATTGCATAAAGGTACGATGCCACGACTTATTCGACTATGTATTTTTACTCATGAAATTTGCTACATTGTTTTGCAGCTCCAACATCGAAAAAACTAACTTTCATGTATTTGGCGAATGATGTAATTCAAAATAGCAAAAAGAAAGGTCCAGAATTTGGCAAAGAGTTTGAAAATGCTTTGTTGAAAGCATTTAAATATATTGCCCAATCTGGACCGGAGGAGAAGACGGTACATAGCTTGAATAGAATTTTGAATATTTGGGCGGAACGAGGTGTGTATGATGAGGCAAGGATTAAGGAATACTCAGGATTATTGAACCAAAGGGAAAAGAGTCCAGCACCAGCAAAAACTGGCGAGGAAAAGAAACGGAAGGTTGATAAAGTTTCGGATGAGGCAAGCACTCGCGGTACTGCAAAAAAATCTAAAAGTAGTTCAAGTACTGCCGAGAAAAAAGTCAAGTCTGAAACTATAGAGGTTAACGGGAAGGTTGAAACGCATGTAACCCTTAGTCCTCATCTGCCGGATGGTGATCCACCTGAACCGGAGGAGTTGATTAAAGTGATTCAAGAGCTGGAGAATTCCGCCTCCAGTGATGCCGTTGTTAGAGAACGAATTGCCAACCTGCCCCCTGAAGTATCCGAACTTTCAGCGTTGGCCAAACTTGAAGACAAAGAAGCAGCTATGCGTCTAGCTATGAAGGTATGTTCAAAAACTAAATTAATGTTGTAATACGTTAAAATCGCGTTTCATATTTGCCACAGGTTAATGATGCAATTCAAATTCTGAATGATTATAACGCTAGATTAGCTTCTGAAATGGACGACAGGAAGAAACTGACGACAATGTTAAAAGATTTCCAGCGAGAGCAACAAGAGCTTCTGGCGCAAGCAGAACAACGACTACATGTAAAGATAATTCTTGATTTGTTTGTATATATTGTATGTAAACTGATGTTTTGGTTTATAGGAGTACCAAGCAAAACTTTCAAAGATCAAAGACGTTCAACGAGAGGTGCGCAACCATATGCACAATTTGCCCGATCTCACTAGCTTGCCAGACGTAACCGGAGGACTCGCGCCGCTTCCTTCTGCTGGGGACTTGTTCAACATTCATCATTATGTAGGCAGAAAACTGACCAAATGAGAAAGCAGGAAACTTTTGCTACTTGACGAATTTCGCTTTCTGTAAACCACGTTTGAGTTACTAATCAAAACAAATATTGAGAATATATTAAAAGTATACTATAGCGAACAAACTTAGCAGTAGTGAGGTCATTGTTTGATCTTTGCTGAAAATGAAAGCTTATTTTACAGCCAATAAATTTGTTTTGGTTAAAGTACGAATTTGTATTTAGTCCCAATATGTAATGACATCTGTGAGTACTTGCTGGTGTCTTTAAGTATTTTTATGAAAGTGTCATACCTTCTTTTTTCGTTGATTTTTGTCAACAATGAGGACAAATCTCTACGTTTTTATTGGTTTTAGAGTAAAAATCGAATTTAACATTTATTGCTTTTTATTTGTACGGATATGAAATAAGTTTAATTTTCTTATACAGTGTAGTTAAAAAATATGTTGATTTGCAAGATAAGTATGAAAATCAGCGGTGCTTATTACGGGAGTCGCTTCATGGTGATATATATTTCACTTAACGGCGATATATATTTCACGCTCACTTAACTTTTTTAGACCTATTACCAATTCCACCTCAAGTGAGGTAACAAAAATTACCTCCGTAAAGTAAAATTTGCCAGTAAAGTGGAATTGAGAATAGGACAAGTGAACTGAGAATGTTTCCCAGCCCAAAAGTTTCTAAGTCCCAGCATGATTTCAATTTTATAGTTCAGAAGAACGATTAAGGCTGTCGAATTATATCACTAGAGACAGTGGTATTTCGCGGCAAAAAAAAAATCAAAATTCGCGGGTGGCAAAATAGAAAATATTCAAATATCGCGGTAATTTCGCGGCAACTTAAATCAAGAGATTTTTTAGGCAAAAACAAGGAACAACTGTTCTATTTATTTTAATATGCGGTTATTTACCCGTACGATTCATAATTTCTTTGCATTATTACTAATTAAAAGTACATGCTTTATCAAATTGTATTTAGTGCTATTGCAGTGTCGGCAGGCACGTATTAAGTTTTATTGGCTCACGTTGCGTTCCGTATCTATCGAGATTCCGCAAATCGATAGATATTTAATTGAAAACCGGGAAAGTTCAAGAAAACGTCCTCGAACCGAATTAAATTATAAAACCAATCTCACTGTCGGATATTAAAAAAAATGCTTGCTTTTACGCCCTCAGTTTATCTCTCAACTTGGATTTTATTCTATCATGTAGGTTACCAAAACCATTGCTCCAAGTGGATCTAGCAGCCGAATCGTTCGAAGACAATTCAACTGAGGTCAACAAAATCGCGTTGTAAGTGAGTGATTTAGAGCTGTTTCATCTTTTCGGTTGCGTAGAGGAAGGCATCACGCTGCTATCTGGGTGCCCATAAATATTCAGCTTCGTCCGTCTACCTGGTTTTCATGAATTTCGTAGGTTTCAAATCGAAACGTTTCATAAGAAATATAATGTTGCTGTTTTTCATTACTTTCGCGGCATTTAGTAAATTTCGCGGCCGATACTGGATTTCGCGGGAGGAATGATTTAAGGTGGAGTTAATTCTTTTGGTTTGAATGTTGCCTTTCTCAATTGAATAGTATGAAAGTGGTGCATATCTTCAGTTGGACATTTTCGTAGCAACAAAGCTAACGCATGCGCTTTCGCTTGATCCCATGATCGACCACGTGCTTTTTGTTGCAAAACCTGTTGAATTGTTTAGGATGTCATTTCAAAGGAGTCGGTCAGATTGAAGGGGGTAGTCGTGGTAACTGTTACCACAACAATTGACATGGGTTCAAACTTTCAGGTTCGATCGATTTTCAATTAACAATAAAGTTTTTACGTCGCAGCAGTATCAATTTCAAGAAGACATGCAGTTGAAGTTTATGAAAACAGTTACAGAAGCACAGGTAGATATCATACGAACATTTGAAAACATATCACATGTTAATCTGCACTTCTCGGTCTACTAGGATCATCTGTTTCGCATAGCCGGTCTGTGCTGGTCACCAAACAATCAAAAGTTGGCGGTGGCTACAGCAGATCGTACAATATTACTTTTCGATGAAAACGGCGAACGGCGGGATAAGTTCTCTACGAAACCTGGAGATGCTAATGCCGGAAAAAGTTCGTATGTTATTCGCGGAATCGCTTTCAGTCCAGATTCCAGTCGACTAGCGGTGGCCCAAAGCGATAACATCGTTTACGTCTACAAACTGGGTGAAACATGGAATGAGAAGAAAGTGATTTGCAATAAGTTTCCTCAGGGAGGAGCAGTAACTTGCATCACATGGCTCACCGGAGGGATGATCATTGCAGGTTTAGAGGATGGAAAGGTGCGATCGTTGCACTGTAAAAATAATAAATCAAAAACTCTTTATGGAGCAGAAAGTTTAGTTGTCGCGTTGGCACCGAATACAAGAGGAACTGGATTTTTATCTGGACATGATGATGGATCGGTTATAAAATTTTACATTATCGAAGAACCTGGAGAGCCTTCCGGCAGGATTCTTCAACACCCGGTTGCTCCGGTGGCGTTGGCATGGCCTCAAAGTGGAATACTGGTTGCGGGTTGTGATAGGAAGATTTGCTTCTACGATACTTCAGGACGACTAACTCGAAACTTCGATTACACAAGAGATGACCTTGAGCGAGAGTTTTCAGTTGCCGCCTCCAGCCCTAACGGTCAAGCTGTAGCAGTGGGAAGTTTCGACCGGATTCGAGTTTTTACATGGAGTCCTCGACAAAACACTTGGACAGAATCGTTATGCAAGAGTATTCCCAATTTATACACAGTAACTGCGATCGCCTGGAGGAAAGATGGCTCTCGGTTGTCAGTTGGGTCTCTTTGCGGAGCAGTTTTAGTGTACGAATCTGTGCTTCGTCGAACTATCTGGCAAGATAAATTTGAGCTGACTTTTGTTGCTTCCAGCCAAGTTTTGTTAAAATCCCTACACGGCCCATCCTACTCAATGATGGTGGAATCTCAACTTGGACTTGAAATTGACGACGTTCGTATCATGGGAAAGGATAACTTTTTAATAGCACGAACCGAGGATTCGCTAATTCTCTGTGACCTTTTACGAGGTCAAACAAGTGAAATTCCTTGGATTGCAACTGGTCGTCACGAAAGGTTCTATTTTGAAAACCCCACTGTCGCGTTGATTTTCAACGCAGGAGAACTTTCGCTAGTGGAGTATGGAGAGAACTACATTCTTGGTTCGGTCCGAACCGAGTTCGTTAATCCACATGTAATTTCAGTACGACTTAACGAACGCGGTAACGCAAAGAATAACAAAAAACTCGCGTATTTGCTGGACATGAAGACAGTGTGCGTCGTAGACTTGATCTTGCAATCGACAATAACGCAGATTACGCATGACTCCAAGATAGATTGGCTAGAGTTGAGTGAAACAGGTCATAAACTACTTTTCAGAGACAAAAAAATGCGTTTGTTACTAGTGGATATTGGCTCCGGAAAGAAGCAGACCCTTCTAGCGAAGGTGGCTTTTGTCCAGTGGGTTCCTTCAAGTGATGTTGCGATAGCTCAAAGTGACTCCAATCTGGCGATGTGGTACAATATCGATCTTCCGGAGCATGTGACAATACTGCCGGTTCGCGGAGATGTGTTTGATGTTATTCGAGAGGATGGAAGAACTGAAGTCCACACTCGAGAGGGAGCATCCGAACATGTTTATAACCTGGACGAAGGCTTGGTGGAGTTTGGGACAGCCGTCAATGATAGTGATTTCGGAAGGGCTATTTTCTATCTGGAATCGTTGGGTGACAAACCGGCTGCCAAGGCAATGTGGCATAATTTGGCGAACATTGCATTAGCACAACAAAACCTACGGGTGGCGCAGAGATGTTTTGCTGCGTTGGAGAATGCTTCGAAGACGTTCTACATTGGAGAGATGATCAAAATTGCGGAAAAATATGAGGAAGCCACTGGTAATCAAGGAATGAATTGCCCCGAAGTCAGAGCACGAATGGCCCTCTTAGGCGGTGATTTGAGGTAAGTGTTTGCATAATGAATAACGTTGTCTGATGCTGTCTTCTCAAACAGGTCGGCTGAGCGAATTTACATCGAACAGGGAGACATTGAAGCTGCTTTGGATATGTATAAGAATCTTCGTCGTTGGGAAGATGCGATTAAACTGGCTGAACGTCGTGGTTATCAAGGGTTAAATGAATTGAAGGAACAACAAATGGAGTTTCTCTTGAATACTAGTCAAGAAGAGAAGGCCGGAGAAGTACTAGAGGAACGTGGGGAAAAGGATAAAGCAATGACTTTGTATATGAAAGCAAACAAACCAGTGAAAGCTGCTAAGTTAGCTTTGAAGACACCACATCTTCTATCGAACGAGAGTATTGTAAGTCGAGTTTCTGCGGCCTTAGTGAAGGCCGAATTGTTTGAATTAGCGGCAGAGTTAGCCCATCGAACTGGTCAACAAGAGAGTGCCATCAACTGGTACCGAAAGGGAGGAGCTTATGCACGAGCAATAGATTTAGCTCGTTTCGTATCTCCGGATGAGGTTATTAAGCTAGAAGAAGAATGGGGTGACTGGCTGGTTTCCAAACGCCAACTGGATGCTTCCATAAGTCACTACATCGAGGCAGGTTGCACTGTGAAGGCACTAGAATCGGCGGTTGGATCTAAGCAGTGGCGTAAAGCAGTTCAAATTGCGAAAGCTGTGGACGATGCCGAAGAAATTCGAAAATATGCTGTAGAGTTAGCTGAACACTTGTGTTTGATAGGTGATGTCAGTACTGCCGAGGAGCTATTGATTCGAGCTGAAATGTACAAGGAGGCCATCAATTTGTTAAATAAACATGGTCAGTGGGAAAAAGCTTTCGACATTGCCGAAAAGTTTTTGAATACCGACGATGTTCGTGATATGTTTATCGATCTGGCGAAAGGACTAGAAATCGACGGTAAATATCGTGATGCTGAAAAGGTTCTTCTAACCATTAATGAACCAGATACTGCCATTAATATGTACAAAGAACTAGAGATGTACGACTCAATGATTCGACTGGTAGAGAGATACCACAAGAACCTGCTGCAACAAACTCATACTTCTCTCGCTCGTCAATTGGAAAGTAAAAACCGCTTCAAGAATGCAGAAGTTCATTTCTTGGCTGCAGGAGATTGGAAGGCAGCCGTTCATATGTACTGCGGCGCGAACAAGTGGGAAGAGGCTCACCGTGTAGCGAAACAAAAAGGAGGGGAAGGCGCCTCCGATCAGGTCGCATACATGTGGGCCAAGTCACTCCCGATAGAAGCAGCTGCTAGGCTATTGACAAAAATGAGTTTGATTGATAACTCAATTTCATATGCTTGCGAAGCTGGTCAGTTTGATTTTGCTCTGGAATTGTGCAAAGCAAGTGGAAAATCAGCAGACGATGTCCATCTAAAAATTGCTATGACTTTAGAGGATGATGGAAAGTTTACAGAAGCGGAAGCTGAATTCTTGCTAGCGAATAAACCTAAAGAGGCTATTATGATGCATACACATAGTGGTGATTGGAAGGCAGCCATCCGTGTTGCAGAAAAATATCTCCCTGAAGCTGTCAAGGAAGTTCTACTTAGCCAAGCTGCTTCCGCGCTGGAAGCTCGTAACTATCCCGAATATGAAACCTTAATGGTCCGAGCTGAAAGACCCGATTTGATCTTAGAGTACTATAAAGAGTACAACATGCTTAGTGACGCACTTCGTATTGCAAAAGAATATGTGCCTTCTGCAGTACCTGAAATCCAAAAACTATATGCACGAACTAACCGTGGCAGCGGCGGTAATGATTCTCGTTATCTCCTACAGAAAGCTTCGGAATACGCAAGAGCTGAAGAGTTCAAAAAAGCCACTGAATGCTTGTTACAGATCAGTGATGCTAATGCTGATGAGTCTACTGTTGGCCGAGCTCTACTAAGAGCTGCTGAGATTTGTAACCAATTTTTAGAAGGTCCTGATGCAGTTGACATAGCTCGAGAACTTGGTCCTCGTCTAATGGAAATCAACCAGATTGGCCCGGCTGCTCAATTGTATCTTGCAGCTGAGCTACCGCGTGAAGCAGTTGACGTGTTCATTAAAACTGACAACTGGAATAAAGCCCGCCGACTGGCAAAAGAAATTGATCCACAATTGGTAACTTATGTAGAAACTCAGCAAAAATCTCGTCTAAGAAATCAAGGAAACGTTGAACAGTTAGCAGATATTGATATCATGGGTGCCTTGGATTTGCTGGCTGAGCAAGGCCAATGGACACGATGTATCGAGAAGGCCAAACAGCATGGTGTACCTGTACTTCAGAGATACCTCGCTCAATATGCTGCTCAGTTGATTAGGGACGGAGATTGTACGGCCGCGTTGAATCTGTATCTAGAGCATGGTGTGCCACCAGTTGCGCAAAATTTTAACATATATAATCGCATAGCATCAGAATGTTTTGCGCTACGTGAACCAGATGGCGTTAATATTTGGAAAAACTTACGTAACTTTCTATTGAATCTAGTTCAAGCTCTGCGAGGGTCAGACCAAGCAGAAGCTGACATTATTGATCGATTCGAGCAGTTATTAATGATTGCTCACTACTATTGTACGAGAGCAGCTTGTCGCCAAGCACCCGCTTTACAGTCGATTGCCGTTAAAATTTCTGTCGCGATCTTGCGTCACACCGACATAATTCCTTGTGATAAGGGATACTACGAGGCGGGTATGGATTTACGCGGCATGGGACGTGAGTCAGAAGCTTTTGTAATACTGAATCACTATTTGGACGTTTGCGAAGCGATCGAGGAAGGATCGGGAAATTTAGTTGATCATTCTGATCTCTCAACAACGGATTTTCCCAGCTCCGTTCCTATACCGGCGGAGTTGCATTTGAAAAACGAACTCAATTTGCACGAAGAAATTCGCGAATGGGTACTAGCAGTGAGCATGGATCAGAAGGTTGATCAGATACTACCAACCGACGATCGCAACATGTACGAGTCCAGTTTAGGTATCTCGGATCAAGCCTGTTTGGTGAGTGGTTATCCGGTGATGGGCCGTCAACCGGTTGTGTTTCAACGTACCCATCGGCTTGCCAATCGGGACGCCTGGAGTAAGCTAACGGTGGCAGCCAGAATGGCTCCGCAGACAGACATTCCCGGTGTTATCGAGTTCATCGAGAAGTGGTGTGGGCCGGCGAACTTTCTGTCTGGTTAATTGCAGAACTTTACTTATTACAAAATATTTCTAGCTTGGTGAAATCATTTCATCGTTACTTATTTTCAATAAAATATAACTAGCAACACAGTTGGCTGATGTTTCTTTTCTCATCCTATATTATTTGCTACGCACGCCAAATAATATTTCATTTTTTGTACTGTCAGATTACCACAAAGCGTTCGAGTCGATTTGATGTTTTATTTGTTTCCTCGTTTTACGGGTTTCGGATCTATTTATCGTGTATTATTTTTTTATCTATCTATCTAATGGTTTCGGATTTCGAAAAGAGCAAAGATGTGTTACGTATTCCAAAATTGAACTTTTAATATCCAAGCGCTAGAACTCTGCCTTTTCTCCTGCAATGGTGGTCCATGAATCGCACGAGGGGTGCTGTACCCCTTGCTGTTCGAAGAAGTCGTTTTCATTCAATTCGGTCTATGGTTGCAGCTCGCCAGCCAAATTGTCTGCACTTGATCAAGTTAATTTGCTCGCTGCGCGCCCAGTCGCGTCGTTTCATTCGGAACCATTTTCAATGGTCTGCTGTCCGACATCCTACGACATGTCTTACCCATCGAGACCTCCCGAACCTCGCCGTTTGGGGATAAGTGTTTCTCCCAGCAGCTGATACAACTCCAGAATCATTCGCCTCCGCTACGATCCATCTTCCATCTGCACTTCATCGTAGATCGTATGCAACGATTCCGTTAGAAGACCAAGGTTTCGTAGCCATAGAGAACTACCGGTCTGATCAGTGTTTTGTAGATGGTCAACTTCGTGGCGAGTTTCATTCATAAAGCGTCAAAGAATTTCTCTATTACAGTCGTTATCAACATTCACCAGTGAGTCAAGGTACACGAGCTCGTCTACCACCTCGATTTCATTACCACTAATCTGAATTCGTGGTGGGAGGTTGATTTTATCTTCTCTGCAACCTCTTGCTCTCATTCACTTAGTCTTCGATGCGTTTATGGTTATTCTAATCCGTTCGGCTTCAGCGTTTAGTCTGAAGTGAATCTACGTTATCTTCTCGAAGGTTCGTGCTAAAATATCAATGCCATCGGCGAAGCCACAGACCTGACCAGACCTCCAAGATATCGGAATGATATATGATGATCGTATGATCGGTATGATAGATGATAGATGATCGTATGATCGGTATGATCGATATGATAGATACACGAGTAGCACTCGTGTCGATACCAACATAACGTATCATACCTTCCAAAGCGAAAGTAAACAGCAATCATGATCTTCGAGATTCGAAGGAACTCGAGAGTGTCCCCAAAACTGAAACCACGCAAATCAACCGTTCCATCGTCGACTTAACAAACCATGTCATTTTATAAGCGAAACCGTAGTCGTACATAAGCTGCCATAGCTGATCTTGATCGATTGTGTAAGCATTGCTAGTTTTAGCAGACAATCATGTTCATATAAAGAAATTTGAAATCGTGTGTAAAAATTTGAATCAAATTACGGTTATACACTAACGACATCTGTCTTATAGTGCCCTAGTTGCACTGCATAAATATTGCTGTATCGATATTTTATCGATATTAGTGCTTGGTTTGTAAGTGACAAAAGGGCCATATAGCGGGAGCATTACCACTTAGGGATCGTTCAAATAATACATAACGCGATCAGGGGTGGGGGGGTATTCAGGGAAGCGTTACATTGCGTGGGGCAAACATGTAAAATTGCGTTACGTGAGGGTGGGTGGGTATTGAAAATTGTCAAATTCCGCGTTATGTAATATTTGAATGGTTCCTTAGTGGTAAATGGCGGTTACACATCGTTTGAAAAGAAGATGAACGTCTGTTCTCTGTGGTTTTAGTAACAAAGGTGGTAGGAATTGTTTGTAGTTTTTAATCGCTGGCATAGGAATAGAATGTAAAGCATACAGGAAGCGTTTGTCGTGGGTTGTTGTTACACCCCTAACGCACCTCCAGAGATAGACCATAAATAGACCACCACACCCTTAAGCACGCAGCCCACCACCCATTGGTTACCGAGATTCAAGCACCAAACCTAGAGGAGAGATGGAAAAGCGCGGCTACGATTATTGGCGCGATAAATTAGACAAGGTCAACGTCTTAGGGTAAGGAGGAATGATCTGCTGTAGCCAACGATCGTTTGTTAATCAGATTCCAAAGTGAGCGGTCGCAATCTAAGAAGATTTATAAACCGAGAAGACAAGTAAACCCAGAGAAAGTAAAAAGTGTGTGGCTATAGTGACCAACAAGTAAAGCACTCTCCTTGCCCCTTAACAATTGCCTCAGCGCCAGTTAACTACTAACTAAGGACCAGGCTGTATTATATTAAAAACCGTCTAGTACATCGAGAATCCATGATGAGCCTTTCGCTGGTGACTGAAGATGCCGATCAGGGGCTATTTTGGTGGCAAAGGTCGCAAGACAACGCCTGGAAAGGACGTGTTGGTACAGAAACCTGATGAAACTGGAAGGAGGGCGGAAGGGAAAGGTGGACAGTGTGCTGATGGTGGTAACGGGATCCTGTTGAAGAAGAAAACTTGAAAAGGTTAGATAAGGAAATGGGAGGTAGAACGCTGTGGATAAGAATTGTTAACGTACATGTAGTGACGCTGACAAGCATTTTCCTGTAACTCGCGAAAATTCCTTTAAACGAGCCGACCCTCAGGCAGTTAGTCGTATGCTAACTTAAAGTCGTTGAAAAGATGGTGTGTGGGCACGTTGTATAGACTCTGGGAGAATACCTTGTAGGAGGCGTTCAGCAGTGAGATTGCACGGTAACTGCAGCAATCCAGCTTGTCGCCCTTTTTGCGGATGGTGCACACGATTAGCTCGATCCACTCCTCCAGTACTACCTCTTCCTTCCTAATCTTGACAATAACCCATTGTAGCGCCTTAGCCAGTTCCTCGACACTTTATTTTAAGAGCTCGCTGGGGAGTTAGTCAGCTCCAGCTGCTTCGCTGTCAGCCGGCTGGTCTCGCCTTCAACCTCCTGGAGGTCAGGGGCTAAAATTCTGTCGTCGTTCGCGCGTACACCGAGATCTATTACCAATTTGTCGTCACCCTCTGCTGGTGGATTGCATGCACTGGACGCTACAGCAGTATTACCTATAACTGATCGAATATCCCTTCAGTCATCTCCAAGAGTAAATGCGCCATGCTGCTCTTCCGTTGGTGGTGCTGCTGCCAGCTGCTGCGCACACTCCTGTGCAACTTCAGCGTCCGGTTGTTGCTCGATGTTGAACGTCGTGGTTTCGTTAGATCACTTGCAAAAAAATCTAAGCTCTTGCGAGCGGCCTTCCGGCAGCGATCCGGAACATTCGCCATGGAGGACGAAAACATGCGTGTAGGCGTGTTATTGAGTTTTTTTTCGTTTTATTTATTACTTTATCTTCAGTTTTGGCAACAAAATGGTTGGAGTAGATCTAACGCTTCAGGTTTGCCCAGAAACTAATGACGCGACGCGAGACAAGACACGACATTAATTGTTCTTACAAAGAACAAGAACAGTCTTGTCTCGCGTCGCGTCATTAGTGTCGTCGAAGTTCTTATGTTGCACAAACAAACTATTTGTAGTTTGCCCAGTAACTCTCGATAGGACGCAGCTGGGGGACGTTAGACGGGTTTGCCGACTTGGCTACCACATTAATATTCAGTCGCTCCATCTTCTCCAACGATCGCTTCGAGTGGTGGGCCGACGCCAGGTACAGCCAGAACACCGCGTCTTCGCCCTTATGGTATTTTCTCATTAACGCTGCAATTTCCGGCAGGCACTTTGTACTATAAATTTCCCCGTTTACGGCCAGTTCTGAGCGATTGACACCCACATAAGCACCTTCTAGGGAAACTTGGTGTGTGAAATGAACTTCACCTCGAAGCTCACTTCCTTTGTAGGGCAAGTAAAATACGAAGTGTTCTGCCAGTCGCTGTCATCCAGGGTGAGATAGGTCCCGTCGTCCATCACCACCACGTCGCGATTCGTAGAGAAAATTGACTTGACAGTCTTATTCAGCCGCTGCCGCTACGTCATTGCCGGCAGCTTCGAGACCAGTGGACGGGACTACCACTTCCTGATATGTATGTCCATATTCGCTAGGTACTTTTTCACTATCAAGTAACACACGTTGGTATTGAATAGTTGACGTTACCTATTCCATGACATCAATATCACCAGAAAAGCGCAAAACATGAAGGCTAGTAGAACAAGTACCGATAACTGCATGAAAGCAAGCCATTTTGATATAATTAAGTGGCAAAATACATCTCGAGTACTAATACGGCAATGCGCAAATCTGTTGCTATGACAACTGTTAACCAGCGCATGCGCAAATGTGTTATATCTGCGCAGTGCAACTAGATCGGCAATTTCTTTTTTCAGTGGCAGTTTTAATTGATTATAAAATGATGACAAGAAATAATATTCAACCATTCAAAAAGAGTTGTTTCTTTCGCTTGAATATTGAAATTGTTTTCGCATAGTTTCAACGTTATCTGAATATAAAATCTAACAAAACTAGAAAACGTTGTTAGATATACAATAACAAAAATCTGAAGTGATATTGGTTACACTGCAAGGGTTTTGTTTATCTTTTGATGGCGCGTCAAAACCGCTCCGAATAAATATAGAAATCGTTCATATAATTTCAATAATAATTTGATCAAGTAATTTTAGGTGTTAAATGCTAAAAGTTAGGTGTTAAATGCTACGACTGCTGTACTAAGGAAAAGCATTTTACAGGTACGTAGTGTTGTTATTAGATTGTGTAATGTCTTATGTAAAGACCAAGTGATAGTGATTGTCATTCTTGAACTCATGTTATTAAAAACATCTCCAAAACCAGAAAAAACGAGCTTGTTTTCGAAATGCGGTTGTATTACTGATGAAAAACAACTTCAAACACAATATAATAACACAAGTTTTCAATTGCGCTTGTAGTACACTTATATGACTAATTTCGTTGTTACTTATTTGCTAACATGTTTTGTGTGTTACTTGGGCTATTTAGCCGATTGCATCGACTTCCCGGCCAAACGCACGCAACGATGTAGCCATTTTTCTCGCGGTCTTATTCTTCAGCATCCTAAGAAGCTACTTGTCGCTCAGAGTCGTCGACCGCCCGAATCCAGGCTTTCTTTCGATGGTCTGATTGTTGTAAAATAGTTCCAAGATGTTGTAGATGCTGGAACGGGCGCATCCGGCGTACACAAAATGTCGCACGATGTCCGTTTTTGACGCGGCGGGGTACCGTTCCTTGAACGCGCACACTTCTGAATGGAGTTGCTTCGTTGTTTTCGCCATCACGGCTAGAGTTCGACTGATAGAGCTGTAAATTTTTTTCTGCTGACGCATGGGTTCCTATAATAAATGCAGCATTGGTAGTTTCGGTAGTTCATGTGAAGGTAAGCCTATGAAAAATCGGCAATTTTTGCCCATTTTTTCAATGCAACGAAATAATGGTCCGCTGCGGTAAGTGCAAACGTTGATGATATTAGCGAAAAATTTACCGTCGATTAGAATATGGTCGATTTGGTTCTCCACTTGAAAGTTAAGTGATCTCCAGTTGGATTTGTGGATGTCTGTGCAAAGGAAAAAAGTATTTTTGACTATTGGCTGCAAAGTTCACTCATCGTTGGTCGTTATCGTTTGATGGGGCCATCACCGGTCTGTACATTGCCTCCCGTCCTTCCTGAACGTTCATATCACCGATGACGAGCTTAACGTCCAGTCGCGGACAGGTTTATAGTTTAACTCATTTATTACAAGAGCGTTCATTTCGAAACAAACATTGATTGCCTGGGTAATAAAAAATGTAGAGAAGAGTAAAAGGCGGTGATATATTTATTTTGGATTTTCCACGAACAGGAACATTAGAGTGCAAAGACAATCTACTATTCGAATTTCGTTTAGCGGTAGGCAGGAAAATTTCGTCTTCTCGGAAAAAAAATTTTATACCAAATTTAAAAAAAAAAACATGATATTTTTCAAATCCATTCTTATGCCAAATGTCGCAGAAATGCATAAAACGTTAAGGGTGTTAACACGAAAACATTTTTTTGAAAAAAAAAAAAAATACCAAAGATTTGGCACTGGGAGACTCTCTCAGTTGTAAATTTTTCTTGGTCTCACAAAATACAAGATCTCGATGTTTCATGTATTTCTAAGACACTTGCCATCAAAAAACAGAATTTCGAACTCGACAATATCATTAACTACTTCTTGTGCATTGTTTTACTCGGCCAAAGAAGTGTTACTCTAACCGCTTCGAGGCTCCACTTCCCGAAATCCGTAGAGTCAAAGGGCAACCTTTTCTCATATATTCCATTAGCACTCTAAGGAGCATATTGTGTATGAATATGTTCCTTAGAGTGCTAATGGAGCATGAGCTTGAACGACCCCACATTTCGTAATTGCTCCTCCGTGATCGATTTGAGCTAGTGAAGTTGCACAAGTTTACCCCTGCATCTCCACGACTGTAACGGAAAGGAAAGGATGTGCACCGGAAGACGCGATTCTTTGAGAGGTATACATTGTGTAGCTATTAAATCCATCACGATATTTATCAACCGAACACGATTCGCGACACGCTGTTATAATAGCAACGAGCAAATAATCTTCAGCTGAACGGTCATACCAAGACTAAGCTCTACTCTGCGACGGAGAGAAAGGTTTGTGTTATTATGTCTCCGTGTCGAGTGATGGAATCGAATGATAATGCGCGCGAGGTTCTCGTATTACGAATACGAACTGTGTGTATGTTTCTTATTAACCCCGCGATTCTTTATGAATAACGCGCGCGGAGATCATTAACTATAAGAAGCATCTACGCATTTAATGAATGTCTATTACCAAACACGAATATCGGCAAGAAAGCAAACGCACTTCAGTAGATGCGATTCTTAAAAAGGTATACATTGCGTATAATTCTGATATGTCTTGCGAATAATTACGACATTTTGTGGCGATCATTTGACCTTCTAGTGCCCAAATTAAATTCTAGACGGGCTTCGGTGAAATCACTATGAATCATTATAAACACTTTTTAAGTATTTATTGAGGCATTTTAGAGGTTTGACTGAAGCCCACCAAAAGGCGGCATTAGGCACTAGAGGGTTAACAAACCACCTCTGAATCGCAATGGGCTGGTATAAATGATTTGGTATATGTCGGAAGTTGTTCCTTAGAGTGCAAATGGAAAGTATAAGAAAGTGTGAAAGAGATGATTCATACTAATTAGAAGTGTACACAATTTTGAAAGGATCTAAAGTTTGCCACGATTTACCAATAAATTTCATTGCAAAAATCACGTGAAGTCCCCGGAAGGACGCTTTATTTGTTACCTTTTGTCTTTTAGGCTTCTATGTGGTGAGATTACAGAGTTCACTTTGACAAGTGGTCGATGAGCGATCTGACCGAACCAAGCGCATTTTTAAAAAATGAGTTTTAACATCAGTGGATGTAAAAATTTATAATCTATTTTGCATGAAAAAACGAAATCATTTGACCAGTTCATTATAAGATTACAACAAAAATTCTTTGTAGCAACTTGCAGAAATTTACGGGGTGGTTAAACATTGAGCCCCGATTACTCGAATTAATGCTGTTGGCGCTTGGTTTGGTTTGGCTTTATGCCGACCAAGATGTTCGAGAGTTCAAATCCTCATAAAATCAAGCAGTTCGGTGTCAAAGGATTTAAGCATGGCATGAGTTAAACTTTTCATACCCGCTTTCAACCTAAGTTTCGAAAATATGACAAAATTACTCTTATATTACTGAAAAGTACTTCTGTTTTATTATTCGTTCGAAGCGGGTGATTCTAATAGAAAAATAATTTCTAATATAAATTCCTTTAATAAATTTTGCTGAGTTTTCGACTGTTGGGATGTTGTGTACTTATGTTATACTTTCGGCTGAGCAGTTACAAACGTTCTAAAAATTTTTGTGACTGCTCAGCCGAAAGTATAACATATATACATAAATTCCTTTCACAGTTTCATGAACTCTATTTTGGTAAAATTATTAGGTTTCGAAATCCATCGTATCACCCTAATTCATACCAAATGATCCAAATCGGATAATATAAATGATTTTATTCGAAACTGCGTGGTACATTCTTGACAGGGTTATTGTGTGAGAAGATAGATTGTGATAGTATGCAATGAAAAAAAAATCCGCGAAAAGCTTGACGTTGATAACAATTCGCCACGTTACTAGCACATACAGTCTCTATGTATTCTGTGAGCAACCAGATATTTTTATTTTCCGGAGTTTTTCGTGAGAAGATTCGAGAGAAAAATGCTTATTAGACAAGAGAAATGGCGCATGTCACCTGTTGCGAATAACGGAAGCTTGCAATACTGAAGCTAGTCGTCTTACTATGCTGATAAATGCTAAAAGAATCACGCTAATTATATTTTAGAGGATTAAATAAGAAATTTTGAATGAAAATGTTATCCCATCATTAGAATCAATTCGGTGCATAAAATATATAACAAATAACTCCTAGTTTAAACAACACCAGTTTTGATGACTGACTGACATGAAAAGGACAGGAAATGCTTCGGAGAGGAATCCCTTATCAGTGGGGCATACATAACGATGTTGAGAGAGACTTTCGGGAGTGAGCTCGGGATGCTGGATCCTCATCAGATTTGTGGACCATAACGATATTCAGTTATCAGCCTGCGGTCGCGAAAGTCGGTTCGTCGAGGGTAAACTGAGCGCATCAAACGGCCGTTTTCATTTTCTGGGTCTGAATAAATATTCTTATTTAAAAATATTCTCCTGCTCAGGGTGCGGCAATTGAATGTTGCCAGTGGAACTCAGAAGAAACGGTTATTGCAATCATATGAAACGTGTTAGTCGCGAAGCAAAATTAATTGTGGTGGAGTACCCTAGATTGTGTCGGGATTATCATGGGCTATTTTAAATTTTTGTCTTTATTTCCGAGAATCAGAATAGTGAAATTTTAGTTAAAGTGATTTTTGTTTTGAAAAAGTTGGATGAAAATTCGCTAGAAAACTCGAATGTCTGTGAAACGATCCAGCTGCTACGAAATCATTGACAAAAGAAAAACAAATTTCCCGGCCCACCATCATCAGTTTAGTCAGTTGTGAAGCAACAGTTTCTTTTCAGCCATGCATTACTGTGTAATAATAGTAGCAGGAGTGGGCGGCAGAGAGGGCAAATTGTGGTAGAAAACCCCTGCGGGAAAGCAAGCATCGGCACAGAGGAGCAAACTTTGAAAACCGGAGTGCACGGTTCGATAGAGGGGGAAGCAGTCTGCTGAAAGTTACTGAAAGTGAAATTATGGGTGTCTAAGGTGTGTAATTTATTTTATTAGCTCACCTGTGGAGCAATCTATCCCGGCAGGATCGGAATCGTGAGCGAAAGGAGAGATTAAAATTCATCTTATGTTTGTGCGAGCGAAAATTTAATGCAGCTCATGCCTGGGATATGCTCAACGAAGTTCTTCACCGAGTCGTCCAATTAGGTAAATTGTTTTGTGAAAGACTTTTTTAAAATTTTGTTTAGTTGGCACTTTCAGGCTTTTGCAAGAAAAATAGAAGCTTTTTAGACAACCATAATAAGCAAGTGAAAGTTATTAATTTATGAGGTCTTCAGCTTCGATGGCAAAACCAAGCCAACTTGAAAACTTTGTACGGTACTCATTAATTTTCCCCAGTCAAAGTTAACGTTTTCATTACTCCAACATCAGGAATGCAGAGAAAGTTACTTTACGCTGATACTAGTAGTAGAGTGGATTATCTCTTTTTCTTTTTTTTTGTAATCCAAGACTATTGTTACCACGAGTTTAAAGCAAGGTGTTGAGTGAAATTTTATTTTTATTTTGATGAATTCAATTCAATATTATGACATTTCGCCCCGTTAGCTATGTAGAACTCTCGTTTTGCGAGCATATTTATTTTTTGTTTATTTTTTCGATACGATAGAATTATGGAGACTTTTAAATTTTCTTCTTTCGTGCAAACCTGGTTATCAATGTTTGCTCGAAAACATCTACACTAATAATATTAGTGGATGTATACGAAAATAAATACAAATGAAGATGTTTTGTTTTCTTTAAAAATATTCTAAAATAAGAGATTTTTTTTATTTCTATGCAAAGAAAAATGTATTTTCTATTTCGATCAGTCATGCATAGCGCTCGCGTATTGAGTTGAATTTTTTTTTTCAGTTTCTACTGAAACAATGTATAGGTAATTAATTGTTTCGTAGTATTGATCGGAGAGGTCATCATGCGATTTGATGATCTGAAGTTTGTAAAATTTGCGCTGCAATTTTTCACGGCAAATAGCATAACATAGCATAGCATATTTTATCGCATGTGTGCAGCCCACAATCAGTTAAATTACACAGAAAAATGTAAAAAATTGTTTACGTGGAAGGGTAAAAGAGGAGAGAAGATATTCCAGAATGCTTCAGCTGTGATGCTTTGGAGAGTAATATCCAACAGAGGAAAGCTGCCTCTGCTATTTATCGACAGAGATGTGAAAACTAAAAGTACCTACTATCTTCTACACGTTATTAAAGACCTTTGGATGCCAAGAAATTATTTGGAGAAGAAAGTTTGCCTTTAAGTATTCATGAGAAAATGCTGTCTATTTAAGTGCTATTTATATAGATTCAAACATATTTTGTTTATGAAATTAACGGGAATTCTAAACCCAACTTTGTTTGAAATTCCGAACACTTCAATGTAATGAATAAGATAGGCAACCGTCTCAACACTGACTGTCACTTTTTTCAACGTCTGCTGTTTCCCTGGAAGTTGCCCTACATTAAAGACCTATACATCACTGGGTGTAGGACATTCCGAGAAACGAAATGGTAAGTAGTCTCTAACTCAAATAATATGATTTTTATTCACAAGTGTTTGAAGTTTCAATCAAACGGTATTTCAAAACAATTATAGATTTTTATCAGTATATTGGTCCTAGAAGTTTCTTACCGATCGCTCGACGCAATAAAAAATTTTGTATTACAGGTATTCTGTAGTAGTCTTATGCGAAAACCAACCGAAAATAACCATTGCCGAAAACGTTCGATGTAAGATAAAGTATTTCGTTTAGTTTGCGGTTGGTTCATCGATATTGCTGTTAGATGGTAATGTATTTTGTTTTACATTTATTGTTATTTTTGGATCAACATAGAAACAAGATTTCGACGTCATTCAGGAATTACGTAACGCTAATAATCTAGATTTTAGACCCTCTCTCTCCTTTAAAATAATAAGTAATCTTTAATATGTGGTTTTTTAAAAGCCATTGTGAATTTCACGAGGTGGCCAAAATTTGTAACAACCATAGAAATGCTATGTACTGAAAAAACAGTAAAAAGATGGCAAAATAGTCCACACCTGAGAAGGAGAAACGAATACTACACTCAAAACAGAGGACACCCACATCCATCGTTTTTCGATAGCGTGCTACCATGTGGTTAAAAACTGAGGTATTCATTAAATATATGGAAAAGCTCATTTTTGATGCCTACTTTCAAACCTGGGCGGAAATCTGACATACGTATTTATCGTGGAATCGCTATTATCTCTTACATTCCTAAGCTCTTTGAGGCAATTGTCAATGAAAAAAAATGTTTGCTCAAATCAGAAATCGAATAACAGATAAACAACATGGCTTTTTAAAAGGCCGCTCGACATCCATGAATTCACTTGCATTCATAGAGACCCATGTTGAAGCTCTATATACAGACTTTAGCAAAGCATTTGATTTTATTGACATACCAATGCTACTTTTAAAAATGCAAAAAATTGGATTTGAGTCTGGTCTCCTGAAGTGGCTCTAATCATATTCAACAAACAGGCGACGAATAATGAAATTCAATGGAAAGAAGTCAAATCCCATTCAAGTTTCTTCAGGTGTTCCCCAAGGCTCCCACATAGGACCACTTCTTTTTATTTTGTACGTAAAGGACATTTCTTTCATCCTCAAAAATATTAAAATTCTAATGTATGCCGACGACAAGAAGACATAAATGTATTTTAGAATGAAATCCACACATTTTACATCTGAAGTAAGAAAAGCCTACTGGAATTAAATGTGAAAAATGCGATGTAATATCTTTTAGCAGAAAACTAACAACGCCCGAAATTGTAATGCAGAATGTAGAAAAATATGAAAATTTGGTGATTTAGGAATAATCTTAGATTCTAAACTTAATTTCATCGACCACTATACTGCCGCTCATGGCAAGTCCGTCCGATTTGCGTTTTTGTGCTGATGAGAAAACAGCAATCAAAAATCGTAACATTTTAGGAGAAATTTTGCACTCGTATGCTTTTTTAATAAAGACTGTCAACAGAATTTGTTACTGCAATGGCAAACAAATACTTTTGCATCAAAAAGCGCGCATAAACATCAAATCTTGTTCAAATTATGTTGAAAATCATAAGCTGGGACCCACATGCGATTACTTTTACGATAACTAGCCAGAATGATAGCAAATCAGTCACATAGCCACCTGCGACCGGTGATGAAAAACAAACTACTGTAAATCGATTCCTTTGCTTGCGTCTGGAAAAAGGCCCTCGCTAGTCGATCTACAAATGGGCTTCTATCGTGCTTCCACAGAATGATTGAATGATTTTGTAGAGAGAATCATTTCACAATGTGGTTGAATAACTGCGCCATCTGCTTGTTTCTCTACCTGATACTAATGATAAACTCAAAATCACTTCAGGTCGAGGAACTTGTTCTAATTTTTTTGAGAGCACCCACACGTTCATGGCGGGGCAGTTTCTACACATCAGTGAATACAATTTGTACAAATATGATGGAAACCCTCCTATTAGGAGACTTTTATTTCCGTGTAAAAACAGTTAAAAAGCGTATCAAAGTATTCGATATAACTATTAATGCGTTCTTTAAAACGAAATACATCGTTCCTCGATATGTGTTGAATAATTGTGATCCACATTCCGCGTCGAACACTCGACAGAAACGGACGTGCAAAGTGGTCGTTCTATTACAATCCGGTCCGTGTGTACGAAGAGCCAAACAAAAGAGTGTATTATTCGCGCTAAAGGCCAACTAGATTGTGAGTTGTGTCGCTACGTTCTGTACCCGGCTCGCAACTTTGGCTGTATTGGTGCAAAATACCAGCTGTAGTTTTGATCTGTGCACAGTGAATAGATCTTTCTAATTCAAGGCCATCAGTTTACAGTCGAGTCGTGTTGCTGTGCTGAGTGATCTCGCACCCGGCTGCTGGTGGCTGTATTGGTGCTGCTGTACTGGTGCTGCTGGCTACTTTGGGTGCAGCTTCGAACGATCGGACAACCACTGCTGGAAGGAAGAAGTAAATAGGTACGTGTTCTTGTCGGCGCTAGTGCGCTAGTGCGCTACATTTAGCGCGATGAGTATAGATCCCTCGCCTCCCGTGCCACCATCCCCGAACCCCCCTGACCCTGACCCTTCTGTTACCCCCTCCCCTGTTCATTCTCCAGTCCCCCCTCGCCCCAGGCTTTACCCGGACGGATCTCAACAGGGCAGCTATACTGTTTATTTTCGTCCAAAGGCAGGAGTGAATTCAAAGCGATTAAACATACTGCAAATTTCTAAAGACCTGACGAAGGGGTACAAGGCCGTGACCGAAATTTCCAAGGTCCGACCTAACAAGCTCCGTGTCGTGGTCAGTGATTTGGCACAGGCCAATGCTATCGCTTGCTCTAAGCTCTTCACACGCGAGTATCGCGTTTACATACCCGCACGAGACGTGGAGATCGACGGTGTCATAACCGATTCGAGTCTGTCCGTCGAGTGTATCCTAAAAAGCGCAACCGGTTGCTTCAAAAATACCGAAACACAGGCGAAGATTTTGGATTGTAAGCAATTGCGGTCCATGTCTCTCGTCGGCGGTAAAAAAGTTTACACTCCGTCAGACTCGTTTCGCGTTACGTTTGCCGGATCTGCACTCCCTAGCCACGTCTCGATCGACCGGGTTCGTCTGCCTGTGCGATTGTATGTACCCCGTGTTATGAATTGCACCAATTGCAAGCAGTTAGGCCACACAGCCGCCTACTGCTGCAATAAGGCACGATGTAGCAAGTGTAGGGAGACTCATGCGGAAGATTCTTGCATTGTTAATGCTGAAAAATGTATTCACTGTGGGGAAAACCAGCATGAGCTCTCCACATGCCCGGTGTACATGCAGCGCAGAGATAAAATCAAGCGGTCACTTAAGGAGCGTTCAAAGCGTTCTTATGCTGAGATGCTGAAGAAGACCGTGACCACTTATACCATAACATCGAACCCCTTTGATCTGTTGTCCTCTGATAAAACCGATTCTGACGATTCATCAGCGGGAACATCTTATGCCAATCCTGGGGAGTCTAGGAAGAGGAAAAATGTTTTTTCTCCTAAACTTCCCCGTAAAGGTCCTAAGATTTCCCAAAGTGTAATGAAAAGTACGAACAAACCAAACAGTGCAGCGGAAAAACCGAAGCAAACTCCTCCTGGGCTTGCAAATTTAAAGTCCCAGAAGGAGTTCCCAGCACTGCCAGGAACATCTAAAACCCCAGTTGTTCCTTTTGCACATCCAGTTGATGAAACAAACTCTGGATTAGTGAAATTTTCTGACATTGTGGACTGGATTTTTGAAAATTTCAATGTACCCGAACCAATTAAAATTTTTCTTACAGCATTCCTCCCAACAGTTAGATCATTTTTGAAGCAGTTGTCTGCCCAATGGCCCCTCCTTGCAGCGATTGTATCCTTCGATGCCTAATTCAACTGCGTATATGAAGGATTCTATCTCTGTCTTACAGTGGAATTGTAGAAGTATTTTACCAAAAATTGATTCGTTTAAAGTTTTGATCAATAAAAACAAATGCGATGCATTTTCCCTTTGTGAAACTTGGCTTACTTCAAATATTGATCTCAACTTCCATGATTTTAATATTATTCGCCTTGATCGAGACACCCCATATGGAGGAGTACTTCTAGGGATTAAAAAGTGCTATTCTTTCTATCGTATTACCCTCCCCTCGATTCCAGGCATCGAATTTGTCGCATGTCAAATGACAATACAAGGTAAAGAGCTTTGTATTGCCTCAATATATATTCCTCCCAGAGCACAGGTTGGGCAACGGCTGCTCTTTGATTTAATAGAACTTCTTCCCTCGCCACGTTTGATTTTGGGAGATTTCAACTCTCATGGTGTGGCTTGGGGTTCCCCTTACAATGATAACCGCTCCTCTTTAATCTATAACCTTTGCGATGACTTCGACATGACTAATTTAAACAACGGTAAAATGACACGTATCCCGAAACCTCCAGCGCGCCCAAGCGCTTTGGATCTATCCTTATGTTCGACGTCGCTACGGTTGGATTGCACATGGAAGGTAATCCTTGATCCTCACGGTAGCGACCATTTGCCTATTCTTATTTCAATTAATAACGGTTCAACTCGCATGCGACCAGTTGACATTCCGTATGACCTCACACGGAATGTCGATTGGAAGTTATACGAGGAAATGATTTCAAAAGCGGTCGATTCGATTCCACCACTTGAAGAATACAACCTCCTCGCGGGCTTGATTCTCGACGCCGCGTTGCAAGCCCAAACGAAGAAATATCCTGGCGTAACGATTAAAGAACGGCCTCCCACTCCGTGGTGGGACCAAGAGTGCTCCGATGTCTACACGCAAAGATCCGACGCGTTTTTGGCCTACCAGAAGGGAGGTATACCTGGCGACTATTTACGGTATTCGGAGCTTGATACCAAGCTTAAAAGTTTGGCTAAAGCAAAGAAACGCGGATATTGGCGTCGGTTCGTGAACGAGACGTCGAGAGAGACATCGATGAGCACTCTTTGGAACACAGCCCGAAGAATGCGGAATCGCGTAACGGTCAACGAAAGCGAGGAGTCTTCAAGTCGGTGGATATTTGATTTTGCCAGGAAAGTATGTCCGGACTCTGTTCCTGAGCAAAACATTGTTCGCGATGCGTCTCCGGGCCACGACGCGATAGAATCACCTTTAACGATGGCAGAGTTTTCAGTTGCCCTCCTGTCCTGTAACAATAACGCGCCTGGGTTAGATAGAATCAAATTCAACTTGTTGAAGAATCTACCCGGCAATGCCAAGAGGCGCTTGTTGAACTTGTTCAATAAGTTCCTGGAGCAAAACATTGTACCGCAGGATTGGAGGCAAGTGAAGGTGATCGCCATCCAAAAACCAGGGAAACCAGCTTCTGATCACAACTCTTATAGGCCGATTGCAATGCTATCCTGTATCCGGAAATTGATGGAAAAAATGATACTCCGTCGTTTAGACCATTGGGTCGAATCGAATGGTCTACTATCAGATACTCAATTTGGCTTCCGCCGTGCCAAAGGGACGAATGATTGTCTTGCGTTGCTTTCAACAGATATTCAGCTGGCGTATGCTCGCAAAGAACAAATGGCGTCTGCGTTCTTGGACATTAAGGGGGCTTTTGATTCCGTTTCTATTGACATTCTTTCGGGTAAACTTCACCGACAAGGATTTTCTCCAATTTTGAACAATTTTTTGCACAATTTGTTGTCCGAAAAGCACATGCATTTTACGCACGGCGATTTGGCAACTTTTCGCATTAGCTACATGGGTCTTCCCCAGGGCTCATGTTTAAGCCCCCTTCTTTACAACTTTTATGTAAATGACATCGACGAATGTCTGGCAAATTCATGCACGATAAGACAACTTGCAGACGACAGTGTAATCTCTGTTACAGGAGCCAAAGCTGCCGATTTGCAAAGACCATTGCAAGATACCTTGGACAATTTGTCTGCTTGGGCTTTACAGCTAGGTATCGAATTCTCTCCGGAGAAGACTGAGATTGTAGTTTTTTCTAGGAAGCATGAACCTGCTCAGCTTCAAACACAATTAATGGGTAAAACGATTTCTCAGGTTTTGGTACACAATTATGTTGGTGTCTGGTTCGACTCTAAAGGCACCTGGGGTTGTCACGTGAGGTATCTGATGAAAAAATGTCAACAAAGAGTGAATTTTCTTCGTACAATAACCGGACAATGGTGGGGAGCCCACCCAGGAGACCTTATAAGGCTTTACCAAAAAACGATACTGTCTGTTATTGAGTACGGGTGTTTCTGCTTCCGCTCCGCAGCAAACACACATTTGATCAAACTGGAGCGAATACGATATCGTTGTTTGCGTATCGCCTTGGGTTGCATGCAATCGACCCATACGATGAGTTTGGAGATCTTAGCTGGAGTACTACTATTGAAAAACCGCTTCTGGAGCCTGTCTTCTCGTATTCTTATCAAATGTGAGGTCTTGAACCGTCCCGTGATTGAAAATTTTGAAAGGTTAATCGAACTTAATTCTCAAACCCGTTTTATGACATTGTATTTCAATCACATGTCCCAAAATATTAACCCTTCTTCGAATATTCCAAATCGTGTCGACTTATCAAATACTTCTGATTCTACTGTGTTTTTCGATACATCCATGATAGAAGAAACTCGTGGAATCCCGGATCATTTACGCGTGCAGCAGATCCCTAAAATTTTGTTCCAATAAATATCGAAACATCAACTGCGACAATATTTACTACACTGACGGATCACTTCTTGATGGGTCCACTGGCTTCGGTATCTTCAATAACAATTTAACCGTCTCTTATAAGGTTGATAATTAGCTGCAATTCAAGACACCCTAGGGTTTATCGAAAAAATGCCCACGGACCATTATTTCATCTTTACGGACAGTCTCAGTTCCATTGAGGCTCTCCGATCGATGAGAGATGTTAAGCACTCTCCGTATTTCCAAGGGGAAAATACGGGAACATCTGAGTGCTTTATCCGAAAAATCGTATCAGATTACCTTAGCGTGGGTCCCTTCTCACTGCTCGATACCGAGTGATGAGAAAGCGGACTCGTTGGCTAAGGTGGGCGCAACAAACGGTGATATTTATGAAAGACCAATTGCCTTTAATGAATTTTTCGCATTTGTACGTCAGAATACGATCATCAGTTGGCAAAATTCTTGGACCAAGGGGGAACTGGGAAGGTGGTTACATTCCATAATCCCCAAGGTATCGACGAACTCGTGGTTCAAGGGGTTGGATGTAGGTCGGGATTTCATTTGCGTGATGTCCCGGCTTATGTCCAATCACTATAGATTTGACGCGCATCTCCGTCGTGTTGGACTCGGGGAGAGTGGTATCTGTGCCTGTGGTGAAGGTTATCACGACATAGAGCACGTTGTTTTGTCATGCGCTGTACACCGTGACGCCAGGTCTACATTAATAGCTTCCCTGCAGGCCGAAGGTAGGCAGCCGGCTGTTCCTGTTCGTGATGTCTTGGCGAGCCGTGACCTATCCTACATGTCCCTTATATACGTTTTCCTGAAATCCATCCACGCCCCAGTTTAGTCCTATCCCCTTCCGGCTACATCCAACCAAACGACAAGAACACGTTAAGACCCCGGATCCGGAAACAGCAATCAGACCCGCACGATACTCTCAAGGCCCGATGGAAACAACCCAATATGCCAGTCCGTAATATTTTGGCACAGCAGCGGAACAAATTTAATATGCTGCTTACCTATGGCAATGAAAACCATCAAACAGCAAACCTGTGCTTTTAATACAAAATATTCTAGCTTTAAGTTAGATTTAGTTTCAGCTCGTAGTCGGCAGCGAGGATAAAAAATTTGCTTTTAGTTATTAAGATACTTTAGAAAGTAAGCTACCAGATATAATTGGCGCCGTTAAACATTGAATTGTATTTATGCCGTGTCAAATAAACTATAGATGAAGAAAAAAAAATTGTGATCCACGGCCCAACATGATTAAAATACAAAGAGTAGTATTCACTCCAGCATGCTTTAACTTACAGTACCGTGAGACTAGTAACAGATCTAATGCTGATAGTCAAATAAAATTCTGTTCACCGTTAATGAAAAAGAAAATGCTGAAAGAAGCTATTTCCTTGAAGAAAATATTGCAGTATCAGCGAAACAAAAACGGTCGTGATTGTAAAGAGGCATTCAGTTGTAAACGATGAGAAGAAGTAGTTTTAGAAAAATTTTCGAGTAAAAACTAGTAACTCTTGAAATAATTATAACAAATATTACTAAACAAGTGCCAAGCAATAAGGTTTGAAGTTTCGTCCTATCCTCAGATACACACACTCATGGGAATAGCTTTGTTTTCTTGTAATTTACTAGCACAAAGTATTTGTACAACTAACAGCGATTCCAAAAGTTTCTTAATACCTCTTTTCGCTAATAAAGAGCGCATCCTTTATTTCTTCCTTTTAAAATGCATAAGTATAGTAAAATTCAATCGAACCACTCAACAAATATCACTAGTCCAACTGGTACATCAAATTCTAAACCTGAAGACCATAAACTATTGTAAACATCATATATTTCATAACTATTATTGGCTGTGGGACTCACTTGCAATGATTTTTTATATGGGACCTACTTGCGATTATTTTTGCTATGGGACAAACTGACTTGCTATTTTTTTCATAGTTTCTCAGAACAATGTATTCGAAATTTTCTGTTTTTTCGAAAGTACATATGAAAAGGTGATGATTCCACCAATAAAATCAAAATAGACAAAAATGCAATTGGGACGGACTTGCCATGAGCGGCAGTATAACACTATCATACACAAGGCAAACAACATGTTAGGGTCTGTCAAACGCTTGGCAGAGCTGTATGCCGCCACGGGTCGGCGCGTGGCGATCGCCGAGGTCACGTAGTACGAGAGTGACCGCTGACAGTACCCAACAGCCCCGGACCAGCAGCGGGAGATTGCCTAGGGGTGGTGAGGGTCGGACACCGGGCCATCGACTCCTCGCAAATGCCACAAGTACCCGGAAGCATCTCTGACGGAGCGAGTAGTGCCGCTCCCATCAACCAAATGCACTCCCCTGCCCATTGGGGCTGACACCAGTAAGGCCCCAATTATGGCAACTGGCAGCGAACGAAACGGATTCGAGTCGGATATGATACGGAACCACGACCAAAGGCTAGCACCTGCATCAAGCTCCCTTAGTAAAGTCGCGTGACAGCGGCTTGAAACGGCGAGATGGTACCCGGTGCAGGGGTCTCCGTCCCGTAAAACCTGGCCTTCCAGTACGTTCCGCGTCCATTGCCTGGTGGGAATCAGGCAGAGAAGGATCAGATGGGGGGGAACTAGTCCTAGGACAAGATGCCCCTTTCCTGACTTACGCGGGCGGGGGCGTCATAGTGCTCATAAGGTGCTATGGCGACCTCCCTTACCCTTAACCTTGGCCTCACTGCTTCGGCATAGATTACCATGGGACCATACAAGCGACTTCTCATCTAAGGACAAGGATAGCGGTTGGAAGGGGGACCTAATCAAATGAATCCAATTACCAAGAAACAACAAGTGACGAGCGCGGAGGGACTACCAAATCCCTTTGCGAGAGGCGGCACCCAGGGGTCTCCGCAGAAGAAGGCGGAGACGGATGCAGTAAAATCCGGTGGCGGAAAGGCCAACACGCCAGTCTCCACACCGGATATAACGGTTCCCTGCTGGTCAAGGCCATCGAGAAGAGTAGGGACAAGCGGCCAAGGGTGGCAGCGCTGTCCGAACAGCTCGATGCGATCATCGAGTTCGCGGCGAATAGAAGCAATATCGCCAGGGACCTGAAGCAGAGCCTCCTCCTGCTTCGGGCCACCATTGACGAAGCTCAACAGGAGTACGCCGAACTCGAAGCGCGGGCCGAAGCGGCTGAAAAGGAGGTGGGGAAGAAAAGGGCAACTGAATCCAATGGGGCTCAGACCGATGCCCCCACGTTCGCAGCGATCTGCTCTACGGGGCAGACCAGTAAGCGAACGCGGCAGTCCCCGGGGGAAATGGCCCCCGAAAACGTAAAAAGCGGTTGGTGGCGCCATCCACGCGGGACAGTACACCAACAGGCACAAGGGCCGAAGTTTCGACCGGAGCGGCTACTGCGGGAAACCCCTGGGTTACCGTGGTAGGAGAAGGGCGCCAGGCGGGTGGAAAACGCCAAGATGAAGCGGCAAAGAAACGACCGCCAAGGGCCAAGAAGGCCAAGAGCAGGGGGGACGCCCTCATCCTCAAAACCGACGGGTCCAAGTACTCGGAGGTATTGAAAAAGATGAGGGGCGAAACCCAGCTCAAGGAGTTGGGGGCGGATGTGCGGAGCATTCGCCGATCTCGCACCGGCGAGATGATCCTTGAGCTCCGAAAGGATGCGAAAAACAAGGGCGCTTCCTACAAGGCGGTAGCCGAGCAGGTCCTCGGCAAGGAGGTGCAGGTTCGGGCACTCACCTCGGAGGTGACTCTCCTGGACGAAATCACCGAGGGGTGCGACATTGCGCTAGCCCTCAAGGAGAAGTGCGGGGTGGAGGTGGCCACTGAGTCAATCCGCCTCCGGAAGGGTCCAGCGGGAACCCAGGTGGTTACCTTCAGGTTAGCGTCGGCGGACGCGAACCTGGCACTTAAGGAAGGCAAGCTGAAGGTCGGCTGGTCAGTATGCCCCCTGGGTATACTCCAGCCACTGGACGTTTGCTTCCGGTGTTTTGAGGGAGGACATAAGTCCTGGACCTGCAAGGGGTCCGACAGGAGCCAACTATGCAGGCGTTGCGGTGGTGCAGGCCATAAAGCGAAGGACTGTGGGGAGCCTCCCAAGTGTATGGTGTGCTCCGGAAAACGGGACGCCAAACACTTTATGGGAGGCCCCAGGTGCCCAGCCGGCAAGCCGGCTGCGAATCCACGGGCGTAAGGGTGAGGCAACCTGAACCTGAACCTGAACCACTGCTACGCAGCTCAGCAGCTGCTATACCAAGTAGCCACTGAGTTGCTGTCGGACATCGCCATTGTATCGGACCCTTACCGCATCCCTCCCGGAAACGGTAACTGGGTTGCGGATAGGTCCAGCATGGCGGCCATATGGACGACGGGCAGGTTCCCGGTTCAGGAGGTTGTTTCAACCTCAGAAGAAGGGTACGCGGTTGCCAAGGTGAACGGAGTGTTCTATTGCAGTTGCTATGCTCCGCCGCGTTGGTCTACCGAAAGGTTCGCACAGATGGTTGACCAGTTAGCCATGGAGCTAACGGGCCTAACACCGTTGGTGGTGGCAGGCGACTTCAACGCTTGGGCTGTCGAGTGGGGAAGTCGCTCCACGAACCAGAGAGGTCAGATCTTGTTGGAAGCTTTGGCAAAGCTCAACCTAGATCTGGCCAACATTGGGTCCAAAAGTACATACAGCAGAAATGGCGCGGAGTCGATCATCGACGTGACGTTCTCCAGCCCAGGACTGATCACGAACTGGAGATTAGACGATGGCTACACCAATAGCGACCATCAGACGGTCTGCTATAGTGTAGACAACAACGAGGGGCGGCAAGCGACGAGTAGGGCCAACACTCCGTTCGCCCGCGGGTGGAAGACATCGCATTTCGATGCCGAGGTATTCAACAAGGCAATGAGACGAGAGCGCGAGGGGGCAGTCGGTGTCGCCCGACGCCCGACCAACTAGTTGCTATGCTATCTCGGGCGTGCGACGCCACCATGCCTAGGACTCGCCAACCTATGAATGGGAAGCCACCGGTCTATTGGTGGACTGACGAGATAGCGGACCTTCGCAGTACGTGCCTCCGTGCGAGACGGAGGATGCAGCGTGCGCGAACAGATGAACAGAGGACAGAGCGCCGCGCAGCATTCAGTTCTGCCAGATCGACACTGAAGAGTGCGATTAAGGCCAGCAAGAGGGCCTGTTTCGATAGGCTATGCGCGAGTGCCAATACGAACCCGTGGGGTGACGCCTACAGGATCGTAATGGCCAAGACCAAAGGCGCGCTGGCGCCTGCAGAGCGATCACCAGCGATGCTGGAGCGAATCATCGAGGGACTCTTTCCGCGCCACGAGCCAAGTCCTTGGCCTCCGGCGGTCGAGTCTCACGTCCGACGTTTCAGAATCTCAGACACAGACCAGGGAGGGTCGGCCAACCTGCCGAGCATCCAACCCGTGGGCGACGACAGCCGTATCGAGGTTCAGGAGGAGGCAAGGGTTACGAATGAGGAACTAATCGTGATCGCCAACTCTCTAAAGGTGAGCACGGCACCGGGACCGGATGGTATCCCTAACCTGGCGATCAGGCTGGCGATAAAAACGGCCCCCGGGCTGTTCCGAGTAGTCATGCAGAGGTGCCTGGATGACTTTCTCTTTCCGGATAGGTGGAAGCGGCAGAAATCGGTCCTACAACAAAACCCATGTTTATCACATATTTAAGAGAGAAAATTGTTCCTTTTCTAAGTCACGGTGCTCCCATAGACCGTTATTATAAAAAAAATGCACCAAAGAATCTGAGTACACCATACGATTTGTTATGACGTCCAGAATCTCTGGTCAAAATTTCAAAATCATCGTCCGGTACATTTTTGAGTAATGCCCTTTTGAAGGTGGTAAAGTACAAAAAAGTGATAGAAAAATATTGAAATAGTTAATGTAAATCCAAGTGTAATGCACGTTTTTCAACCACCGTTATATGAAATAACCTGCAAAATAGTTTATACACACTCCAAGTATTATGTTTCAAGACATTTACAATTGGTGGAAAGATTTATTTGTAAATCCCACAGTGCACAGTGGTCCTAATTCGAAAAATCGTGGTCGTTATAGATTTGACTGTGAAAAATTTATTTTTTGTACTCAATGTCTTCAGCAAAACGGTTTGGCTTTTGAGTTTAAACGTATCCAATGAGCGATTCATTATGCAATTGCAGATTGATGTATGGGGAATCATTTAAGAATGTTTAAAATTGTTTAAATAAAAAAATATGGGCAGGACAAAATGGAATCCAACTATTCTATTAGTGTCCATATCTACACTGTAGAAAATCAACACGTTACTGCCAAGTGGATTCCACTTACTTCTGTGCTAATAGATGAAACATTTTATATCTACGTGGAACACACTTGCGTTTCAGTTTACAGCACAAAATCAAGTGCCGTACACTTCGGTTTACCATGTCATGCATAATTTTATAATTTTACACTCAGATTTCAATGCTTACACACGGCAAATGCCAAAACACGTTAAAATACCGTGGATTCCAATAAAAGTCGTTATGAGTCGACATAATAGAATGATTAGGTTCGTTTATTGACATTTATATGTAAAAATCATTAGAGATTAGCGTGCGATTTATTTTCAATGTAGTGTCTAGGTGAAAAAAAACATAAAAAGTTGTTCGGCAAAAAAAATGACGCGTGTTGTAAAAATCGAACGGGGTCTGTAACATGCTTACCATCTTCACGCGGCTTTAAAACAATTTTGCTGCATATGCTAGTCGAGCAGAAATATTTCATTATTCACGGTCTAAATTAATGCTACTAACACACCGACGCACAGTGGTCGTAAAGGACTGAAATCGGCGTGAAATTAATAACTTTTATAGGTTGCCTTCTAGATGCATGATGTCTTGTTGAATGTTGATCATGAAACTATTGGCCATCTTTTGGTAATGGCTAAGTAGTTCAAAACTTTACCGCTAGGGCGGCACTATCGCTAATTTCTCAAGGATCTTGAATAAAGGCTCTTTGTAGAAAATAGTATTTGGAGTAACGCCTTCACTGATTCGAAGTTAGTACGTGATATAATTTCTGAGAAATTCAGTATGCTATACGGCGACCTATTGCATGTCGAAGAAGAGAACCCCTAAAAATGTCGAATTTGACGAGCTAGATATATCAAACAAAGTTTAGGCTACGTAACGGCTGTTAAGATTTGGGTAGTTCAACTTTTAATTATATGGGGCGCTCTTACCTCAAAGCTTGTGGACTAAACAATGGCCGCTTGAGCGCCGCACGCTCATTTTAGTTTTTGATATTGTGAATGTTTAGACGAAAATTTCTCAGAAAACTTTTATGTTCCTTTCTCTATCAACACAAGGGAACATTCTAGTCTAGGTACTTCTGCATTCTGTAATAAATCACCTGGGTAAACAATGTAGAAATAGAGAGGTTGTGAGTACAGGAGAAACCTACCTTTTCAACTTAGTTAATTGTATGACAACATTAATAATCCGAACATTTTAATGCACTTTCACATAGTTTCAACCTTGCGAAAATCAATCCCGAAGAGTGCCTGCTCGATGCATAAGTTTAAAAATTGACTGTTTCCCGACAATATTCAAATCCAGACCTCTGTGCTAATGCGCAAACTAACAAAAACGCAGCTCACAACAAGTCTTAGAGAGTTAAATTAGGAAAAGTGTAACCCGAGACAAGTTGAATCATGTCGAGTTAAAGAACTTTTTACTTCATAGCACAGTTATAATGTCAACTAAATTCGGGTACAATTTATACATCAAGAGATTACTCATAATTCATCGTAGGTATTTATGCCGCTTGAGCTGTATCACGGCTGTACAACTCATTTTCAGCCTACGGGAAATGTAATTTATCGGTGCAGTGTATCAGTAGGAAAACGAGCGACATGTTTGCTACAGCCCATACTGGTGTACTTGCATCAACGTGAGTGAATATTTATTTTTCATTTTATGTTCAGAAAAGGAGATCGATATGACGCGACTTATTATCGTGGAATTACAAGTCTTTTGGTAGTCTCTAAATTATTTGAGATAATAATGAGCAGGGTAATTCTTAATGCGACAAAATGCTACATATCTGTCGACCAACATGGCTTCATGCCAAGTCGATCAGTAACAACAAATTTGCTGTATTTTACGTCAGAAAGCATCATATCTCTGGAAAAGAAAGCGCAAGTTGACGTAATCTATACGGACTCAATGGCGGCGTTTTATAAAATTGACCATAAAATACTTCTGCAAAAGCTTACTCGCCTTGGTGTTTCTTCGCAACTAACGCCTTGGTTGGAATCCTACTTAACGGAGCGGGAACTTCGCGTCAACATTGACGGTTTTGTTTCAAGACCATTTTCAAACAAATCGGGAGTGCCTCAAGGTAGCAACATCGGCCCGCTACTGTTCATTTTGTTTTTTAACAATGCAACCTTTGTTCTGAAAAAAGGTTTTAAGCTGCTATATGCTGACGTCTCAAAAATCTTAATTGAAGTGCGCACTGAAGAGGATCGTCGGCTTCTACAGGACTCGCTAACCACGTTTGCTGATTGGTGCTACAAGAAACTTTGTTCGTGGCGGAAATGTTATACGGTGAAATTAATTCCCCCAAACTACTTAAAAAGATGAACTTTCGCGTACCTCATAGGACTCTCCTGAATACATCGTTGTTATAGCCAACCTTTCACCGGACTTTGTTTGGTCAAAACGAGCCGATTTTAGCATGCATTCGAGCGTTTACGGCTGTGGAAGAGCAGTTTGATTTCAATAGACAATTGGACGATTCCTAAATAGGATTAGATCTGTGATACATTAGATTAATTTTATTCATTAAGACTTTATTTGTCAGATGAATTACACCAAACACAAATACAAATGCAAACCTCTTACAGTATCAAACAGTATTCATATTTTTCTCAAGCCTTTGAGAAGGAATGCGGTTCTTGGCCGTAGAGGCAGTTCGCCTCCGAAAGAGTCCCTCCGGGTTGCCACCGTAAAGCTTCCATCGTCCGAAGGAAGCAAAGCCCTGAAGAAAATCAAGCTGAAGGTTGGCTGGTCGCTATGCCCGGTGGGAATCCTCCAGCAACCCGATGATTGCTTCAGGAAGCGACAGAGACTGGTTCTATTGCCGAAGGCCGGGAAACCACCAGGTGACCCATCGGCATATAGGCCATTCTGTCTGCTAGACACAGTGGGCAAGGTGTTTGAGAGGGTAATCCTCAACAGACTTGTTAGATTCACCGAGAGTGAAAACGGTCTGGCAAGCAACCAGCTCGGTTTCCGCAAAGGTAAGTCCACGGTGGATGCCAATTCTCTCTGTCACAAAGACGTCCTAGATAGCACTCCAGCGTAAAAGAAAGAGCAATCGCTACTTCGCAATTGTCACGCTAGACGTGAAAACGCGTTCAATAGCGTCAGTTGGAACTCTATTGCCTACGCGCTTTGGAGTCTCGTAGCGCTGGTGCCACTGTACAAGATTCTGGAAAGCTACCTTTAGAATCGAATGTTAGTCTACAACACACGGAAATGCGTCCCGATTATCGAAGGGGTACCGCAAGGTTGAAGCTGAAGCTCCCACCGGGAGCGGTGATTGTGGGCTTTGTGAATGATATAATCTAGAGGTCTACGGCGAGTCAGTCAGCGAGGTCGAGTTGAAAGCGGCGTTATCCATACGTGTAGCTGAGAATTGGATGCACTCCAGGAAACTGAAGTTAGCACATCATAAGACAGAGTTCATCGTAGTGAACAACCGTGAATCGGAACAGAAGGTGGCGATTAGTGCCGGTGAATGCACTGTCGCCTCAAAGCGATCCTTGAAGCTCTTGAGGATAATGGTCCCGTTTGGGAGCCAGTTCGACTATGCTTGCAAGAAAGCTTCCACGACTATAGCATTATCGCGCATTATGTCGAAAAGCTCGGCGGTATTTAGCAGCAGGCGGAAGCTGCTGGCTAGCGTGGCAACGTCCATACTCAGGTATGGTGGACCCGGTTGGTCAAAAACTTTGAGTACTTCCAGTCACCGTGGTAAACTGAAAAGCACCTACAGGCTCATGTGCCTGAGGGTCGCATGCGCGTATCGAGCCGTGTCATACGAGGCAATATGCGTCCTTGCTTGTATGGTGCCCATCATTATCAAACAGGATGTAGAGTGCTTCGACCAACGTGACACGAGAGGTATACGAACCACCAGTCAACTTCGATAGCCAGGTGGGAGCGGAAATGGTCCAATTCTACCAAAGGTAGATGAACGCAACGACTCATCCCGGAGATAGCTGGATCAGTCGAGAGGCGCCATAGGGAAGTTAACTTCCACCTAATACAGATACTGTCTGACCATGGCTGCTTTAGGCAGTACCTGCACAAGTTTGGGCACGCGGAGTCACAATGTGCGGGCGCGGAAGAAACCGCTGAGCATGTTTTTCGTTTGTTCACGTTTCACACAGGTAAGTAGCGAAATCTTTGCAGTGAGCGGGCCGGATACTACTCCGGAAAGTATTGGAAAGGATGTGCGAAAACGAGGGACTTCGAGAAAAATGGAGAAACTTAGGACGCTGCTGACCAACTCTTCTTGAGCTCCCTTTCATCTTGATTGTTTGACCAGCAACTTTAGACCAAATTCTTCCATCGCAACAATCATCTTAGGGGCCATCCACATACCACGTGGACAGATTTTTAATGGAGAGGGCCCTTCGGGGACAACTGTCCATATAAATTCTAAAAAAATTGTATGGACCGTGGACCTTAGGACACCCTCCCCCCTCCCTCAAAGCTGTCCACGTGGTATATGGATGGCCCCTTAAATTTTTGTACACTTTCCTCAACCGTTTTATTGATTTTCTGCTTTTCGTATATTCAAATGTCATGTCAGCGCTTGATCCGTTGGATCTATTTGATGCTCGTCTTAAGGTGAAACGGGATTGTGACTTATTTTTCATACAATTTTGAAGTTAGGTTTCTTTTAACTTCACGGTTTTTTTGCACCAAAATCTCAGCTTTGACTCAGTAAAAAAATTGAAATCCCTACTATAGGCATGTGCCGGTGGTGCAAAAAATCAATAAAAATATCATACAAGTAGTCTTTATAATTTTACAAAAAAAAGAACTTGAAAAATTCCAGGTGATCACGACCACATCACGTTTCACCTTAAATTTCCTGCCAAATCACGAACAGATCGATAGTATCAATAACTTTTCGGTGCACCAGATGTGCAATACTTTCTTTTTAGTTTCCAGCTCGATCCGCTACATTGTGAGAACAATCTTGTGTGTTTATACTCATGTAGAAAAGATGCATGAAAAAATTGCTCCTCTAAAATTAGAACCCTTTTTTTCGATACACTCATTAACTTATAATCAGCTAGCTTTGAATCATCAATCAAAACAGTAGTAACAACTAACGATTCAGTATCGTTTTGGCCGACGACTCACCAACGGGAGTGACAACCAAAATTTGATCAATTGTTTCCCTGAATTTACTCACCATCTATCTGAAAATGGCAAGAATCAATTTATAGTGAATACTGATATGTATGTTTCATCAGAATTCTAGAATACCTGTACCGATATCCATTACACGTGTTTCTTTCACAAAGGGGATGTTCATAAAGGAATTGAAAAAGGGAAGAGCTAAGGATAAAGAAATTAAGATTTTCCATGCATTAGGGAACTCCGCTATTTAATTTTAAATTAAATCGTTGAGTATACGTAATTTCAGTCCCTCAGTAATAATAAGACAGGAACATAGTTTTCATCGTCATTTTTAAATCCTAGATGGCGACTCTCGGTGCCAGAAAACTGAATAATAAAACTATGATAAAAGTTCAAAAACCTCCCAATATTGACATTTTCGGAGTAATAATGATGCTTGGGAACCGAAAATTGATGTCCCACGATAGTTTGTAATTCAAGATGGCAGCTTCCGAATTTTCGATCATATTTTCTGCAATATGAGGATTTTCAGAATCGGGATGATAAACATTATAATCTCTGTAGTATTTCCCGTTTTCGGAAAACGCCTGGAAACTGGATATCGGTATTCAGTGACATGTTGAAATTCAAGATGGCGACTCTCGGTTTCAGGAAATATTTTCCGCTTTTACATTAAAATTAACGCCTGTTGTCTTTTGAACTTAAGGTGGCGGCTACCACATTCTGAGACTTCCTGTGCACGTGCTTTTTTCTCAAGCGACGAGAGAAATCTTTCTCTCGCTCGTAGAATTTCCATGTACGTGCGACGAGACGAGACAACGTCGCATGCGATTTGCAGGTTGCTCTTTCGCTTCTCTTTCGGTTCGGATTGCGATGCGCAAGCGATGTTTCGTCGCACTACGAATTGAGCGAGACGCCTGTACTGTACATACAAGATACAGCTCGTGCGCCAGAGCTCGTGAGACTTTCTCGTGTACCAGGCTCAAAGTAATGATTATTTTGTGCTGTTCTGTTAGGGAAAGTCAATTTTATTCGATTTAAATGGAACTTTGCACTCGTGTTTGACTTGGCAAACTGTGTATTTTTTTAAACTTTTTGGGCCAGAGTGAATTGTTAATGAACACTAGATCTTGGTTAGCAAAAAATAAAGTTAAATAGTAAATCTTTTTCAAAGCAACCCACATTGGCCTAAACTCGAAAACCGTAATCGTTTTAGATTCGACTGTGAAATATTGATTGTATTGTACCCAGTGTCTTCAGCAAGTTTATTCCATATAACAGACCTTTCTTTTGGCATTTTCGGTTTTTTTATCAATCCCCCTGGTAGTTATATATAAAAACTACTCTTCTAATTTTCAAAATACCAGATTGCTTTCTTCAGCAAAGTTGTAGGAAAATATATAAGAAAAAAAAAATTGCTGAACACTGTAATCTTCTAACTGTACGTCTGATATGACGAAGCAGAGTTTTACGAGGAACACTCCTCAAAATTATTTTTTCGACCATAACTTTTTCTGTGATCGTCGAAACAATTCAAAATGTTCTAAGATTTTGTTCATTCTGCTAAACTTTGCATTTTTGTAGAATATATTGGTTTGCTATTTTTATTTGTTGTAAAGATATTTCTAGTTTTTTTGCTGAAAATAACCATATTTTGAGTTCATATTTCTGCGAAGGTTGCAGATAGTAGCAAACCAGACTGTATGCATTTGAAAGTTTGTCAAAAGAAATGTATTACTCATAAGAGTTCAACTGTTTCTAGTTGTATCCAACCGAGTACTGAATGAAAGGAAAACACCCCTCAAAATTAGTTTTTTGTCCATAACTTTTTCTGTAATGTTTCGACGGTTCTAAGATGTTCTAAGATTTTGTTCATTCTGCTAAACCTTATAAACAAATGCTTTGACAACAAAAGCTAGTCGAACCTTTTGATTGAAAATGTTTACTAAAACCTCTTAAAATCATAAACATTATTTCTTTCTTGGAAAATTACATCTGGTTTTCTTCCGTTTTTAAATCTTCAAATAGTTAAATATTAGGGATAAAATTTTCCCTGCTGTGCTTAAAGATAATCTGAAGCACCATTTCAAATTTAACTTTTTTCTTCAAAATGCAATATTTTAGACTCACTTTAATTGGTCTACAAAGTATTTTGCTTAAATTAACCCCTAAGTATTTTTAAATCATGTGAACGGGAAAGGGTTACAAAATCGGATTTCTCAGTTCTTTATTTCTCAAAATAAGTTATTTAGATAGACATTTTAGTCCAAAAAATGCGATGCCCGCCTCCACCCAAAATCATGAGAGCATGAATGGTTTGCAAAATGTTTAATTTGATTTTTTTTTATAAAACTTTACCTTCAATAAAAATATTTACATTTCATTCCACCATCCTGAAATTTAAACCAGAAATTTTGTTATAACTTCGGATTTCTTCGAAAAGAAAATGAGAAAAAAAATTAACTCTTAATTTTTGTTTGTCAATTAAGATAAGGCGTTTGTTTATAATTTATTTTGACCAAAAAACCGGTGTAGTTTTTTTTTGTAAGCATTATTAGTTCCCTGCAATTCATTCTCTGACAGTTTATTTTGTACAACTGAAGGATTCTGAGCTACAATGCTTTGAATCAAACATATACCAAAATACTTATGTTCTTTTAAAAAAATTCTCTTGAGTCTGAAAAAATTGCCCGCCCGCGGAAAATATTCAGTTTGTTAAGTCAGGTACGTGTGCTGAGATTCAGCCAAATCATAAATGGTAGATATTCGATGATAATACGACATTTGGCATGATAACACTCAGGACTCAAATTAACGCAGACTATCTTTCTAGGATTAACACTCCGCATTTGACGAATCGAACGTTGAAATGGTTGAAATTCATTCATAAATTCCATGTTGCACATTATAAAACATATATTTACTAGATAATATAACACCGTAGCATTGAATTGCATTTTCGTCTCCGGTGTCGAAAGCATCATGTATCAGCGACATGATTCGAGCAACGCGTCTCCCACAGTTACTCAAAGATTTGTGTCTTCGATACAGTATGAGCCCTCAGACCCTTCTGGAGGTGCATTAGTTGGAAAATTTCATAAAACAATGTTACTAAGATTATTACAAAAGTTCACATCGTTGCACAAGGTAATATTCCCCTAACAGCAAAAAAAGATCAGATTACTATAAATACGAGTATATATAGTCGCACTAGAGTTAATGTGGCTTCAGAATCATATATCTGATTTGCAATATCTATACCTTATTTTAAAATTCTATCCAACACCTTTACCCCCAACATGTATTGAAAAATATGAAATTGATTATATTGGTTTAGTGGTTCTGTTATTTTTAACTCCCGAAAGGCTTGTATTCGAATTAAAAATCACATCTCATCTTATAAGTACAAAACTGAATATGATTTTCTTTGGAATGGTTTCTATTATATAATAGTCAATGACATCTTAAACGACGACAGAAACTCACAGCATTTCCACGTTAACCAACATAACACTCTGCATCTAATATATTTGTTTCAGTTAAAAATACCATGCATTTTTATACCGTTCGCAAAGAAAATAATAATATATAAATATGGTAACAAAACGTTCTTCATTATTGTTAACAAAAATCGGATTAATCAACATATGAATTGATAAACAAATGAATTAGTTTACACACCATTCATTATTCAAACGGTGCTCTGACGCAAGCTCATGTAACACCGTAAATAATAAATCACATAAAATCTCCTGCCTTCATCCCTCTGGGCAAAATCAATTTCTTCCTTGCGCCATCAGCGTAAAGCAATATGTGAAACTAGCTCGCGAGACGAGCTCACGAGAATTTGCGCGCAAGCTGTCTCGTGTGCGCAACGCCCATGCACCGCGCTCGTTACGTTGAGAGACGAGATATCTTCGTGTACGTCGCAAAAGAAATCCCATGCGACGAGATATGGCTCGTACGTATTGCAAGTTCTCTCGCTCGCATGTGGCGCACAGCACAAAACGACTGAATGAGAAACGAGACTTGTAGCGCAAAGCGCATTGTCTCTTTTTTGTACGAGCGAGATTTCAGGAAGTCTGATTCTGGTGAACTAACCACTCTCAAATAGCAGTAAGTAAGGTGACACTTAAAAACTGAAAAAGGAGTCTAAGTTTTCTGGAAATTTGTATATTTACAAAATTAACCCGCGTTGTTTCCCTACCCAGGGAAACATTGGTTATGGCATTCCGTATCGTTGCATGAAAGCTATTAGCATTTGTTATCCCTCTCAACGTTACAGGCTTACGCCGCAGAGTGACATTCACAGTATGATCGTTATAAGCTCTGTTTCGTTTTCTTGGAAAGTATCCCAGCCGTCCTACGTCAAAAATAAGCCTAGATGGTGCGAAGTACATCTGTATTGTAATCTACTGTACAACCCGATTAAAGCACAACCAATCTTTGAATGTTTTAGATGCCACCCGTTTCACCAAAAGAAGAAGTTAGCTGAAAGAAAAGCTTGTAGTAAAATTTCGGTAGCCCAACTATAAATAATTTTTATTGTGATATGAGCCTATAACCTTTGGAGAATAGCGCCAGCATCAAGCTCACCAAAACTGCAAGGGTTGTAAAAACAATTCCTGGAACGTAAATTTTTACGAGTGTGGGTTGCACCTGATTTATCGCACCAGACGGTCGGATTTGAGTTTTCAATTTATGCCCTCGCTTATGTCCCAATTAGCATAAATTGCTGTTCTGTTTTATATGTGTGCGAATCGCAATTAAATTGGCAAATGGCAAAGTTTTTGGAAATAAGCCAGTTAAGTGCTGTACTCACTCTGAATTTATTATTATACCGTGTGCTACCTACAATGCGAATTAAATGTAAAATTGTCAGTCAGTTCTTGAAACTGTTTGTTTTTAATTTTTCTTTCCAGGATTCAATCAGAGCGTCGCGATTGTTGCTGGTTTTCTCGTTACAATTTGTATTCACTCCAGACTGCCACAACAAGGGTATTAAATCGTTCATAGCTCCATGACACGCATCTACCCTCCGCAGGGTGGCTCTCGGGATAACAAAGTGAGGTCGGCGGAAGGCGCGTGATTGTGTGTGGGTTATGCATGCCCGTGGCGGTTCACAATGGCAGAGTCGAAGAAAACCCTCACTCGGGCCGCTGCGGCGTGCCCACCCTGCTTCGGGTGCCACGTGGAATGTACAGGTAGTACGGGGCAAGATGACGTCACGTTGCTTGTGGCACGCGTGTCGAGCCTTGGCCCTTGGCATCGTACTCATGCTGGTCGGCGGCGGAATGGCTACCGTTGGTAAGTACATATACGTTTGAAGTAAGAAAGGTCTTTGATATGGTTGTTGCGTGTCTTGCTTACTGGCTTACAGGTATTATGTTTATTTCGCTTACTTTGCTGCTTCGGGTTTTCTAAATGTAATAAGTTTTTGCTTTTAAGAAGCCTTTACTCAAAGGATAACGATGGACCCAACCTATATTAGGTTATCTTGGGTGATTTATTGATATTGCTAATATAAGGCAAGCTACATCCTGAAATATTAAATGTAAGTGCTCCCTGGTGCACCGAAATAATATAGCTGTCTGAGCTTCAATCCCTAAATCATTCTCGCATCCTACCGTCTACATTTGAATTGATGGCTATGCAAACAAGTTGTTAAGTCTCGATCAGTGTACAAAGGTACTTATGCCTATAAAACATTTTGGAGCTCGTTCATGTTTATACTTAAAGACGAATTCGGGGAAGTCGCTGTAATATAGAGCCCCCAAGACTTTCATAATACATACATTTTGTGTCGACAGGAATAACAGGATTGTAAGTTTATCGAACCGGAATGGAGTTTCGCTTATTCGAGTGTTCACCTACTCTGCTGTGTCTTTACTAGAACAGCTGTAAATGAAAGCAAAGTTTTGTTGACGTGGATACCCAACTTTGCGCCACTTATTAATTATTAGTTAAGAAGTAAACATAATGGTTTCTTGAAGAAGAGTGACTTTTCGAGGGTAAGACAAGAACGCGAATTTTAATTTCACGGTTCTATCGAAAGACGTTATTCGTTGTTCATGCTTTTAAAGCGATAGATGTGATGGAATGGTGGTCAGGTTTTTTACGCTTTTTTCTATGGCATTTTTAACTCTACCATTGGACTCCGGAGAAAAAAAATCGATAATTGGAGATGTGCTATTGTTAAAGTGATAAATGAAAAGCGTTGTCTTATAACCAATGAAACTATTAGCGAATTTCTTTATTCCACTGCATCAGGACAAATCTGCCAAGGAATGAAGCAACGACATCGTGATTCACGACACAAGTAATAAAGAGATGCCAGATAATTTTGACGAACTAAGCACGTGCGATGGTGGGTTGAAGCTGGCAAATTTTACAGTACACTTCGGGCAGCACACCAGGTCAAAACTGGGTCAAAATCGAGCGAATAAAGAAAAAGAATAAATAGAATAATGCTATCTCTAAAAATGTTCAAAACTCATAGTATTTCGACCGTAACAACACGTAAACTTTCATTACCCAATATTTGACTGTAAAAAAATAATGGTGTATACAAAAATTTCTTCTTCAGCGTCTTAGTATAATGATATTGAATACTAAGAATAGGTTATGTTTTCATTTAATTCTACTACCAAACTCATCTGAAACATTTAAAGATTTGGTAGTAGAATTAAATGGAAACATAACCTATTCTCAGTATTCAATAGGTGTATTCGTGATGTGACCGTTAACACAAATTGCTCATAAATTTACGGTATTGGAAATACTAAGTCTGTACTATACTCGGAAGCAAGCATAAATGGCGTAGCTTTTTTTCAGGTTTTTTTCTGATCCCCCCTCTCCACCCCCATTGTAGCATTTCGTCACAAAGTCAGACCCCCCTCTAGATGATTACGTAGCTTTATAACACCCTCCCTCCCCACCTTCCATGACAATTTTTTTGCAATTTTTATTATCAAAAACATACATTGTATCATGAATGTATAAGAAAAAACAAAAAATTATTAAAAATAATCCTAAACAGCAAAACAGTGATAAAAAAGCAAAATTAGAATAAATCAATTGTTTTTCTTAGTTTCATATTTGCTACGTAGCTTGGTTTAAACGCCACCCTCCCCCTCGTCATATTTCGTCACAAAAACCCATCGAATGCTACGTCATTTATGAATGTTCCCTTATCGCGCTGCTGCTATAGACCTAGGACCTATAGACCATTGCACGGTGACGTCACGCATCTGAGTTTGACAGCTACTGGGAAACTCCACAAAAAAACGGGCAACCAATTTAATCGACCATTTTTGATTTGACAGAAACTTTGTATAGATGCTTCTTTAGACAAAAGATGCCATTTTGTGCTATTAGTTTATTTTCTTGTAACACGACTCATTTTTGAGAAGCTATTGAAAAATGCTTTTTTGGAAAGGTAATTACAAATATTTTTAGGGCCAAAACGGTTTATTAAATCGGTGTAACGTCTTCGGCAAAGTTCTAGACAATAATTTTGTCTTTCCGAAAAAAATATACACTTTAAAAAATATATTTATTTTTTGAAAAAGAGTTAAAAGAAAAATTATGAATTAATTGTCTAAAAAGCTCATTTTTTAAAATCTATTTTTTATAAAAACTACAAAAGATTACCTAAACAATGCAACCGGTTCGATCATGGAGAAATCAAGAAAAAAATTATGATTTAAAAAAAAAAATTATTTTTTTTTCGTGGAGCATATCTCTTTTTGGAAGGAGAAAATTGTTATCTACAACTTTGCCGAAGACACTATGCCAATCATTCAAACCGTTTTAACTGTAGAAATATTTTTGATTTCCAATAGAGCACTTTATGGGGAATTAAAAATAATTTTGAAGTAAAAACGGTTTGTTTGTTTGGCATAGTCTCTTCGGCAAAGTTGTAGATAATAGTTTTATCCCCCCCATAAAAAATGTAACCTGTGAAAAAAAAATGATTTTTTTTTCATAACTTCTTTTTCTCGATTTCTCCACGATCGGATCGGTTGCATTGTTTAAGTAATCTTATGTAGTTTTTATAAAAATAAATAGAATTTAATAAATAAGCTTTTTTAGATAATTAATTTTTAATTTTTCTTTTGAGACAAATCGCGCGAAATGACCGATGGTCGAATATCGACCATTTTTGATTTGAATGAAACTTTGCACACGTATTTGGCTTAGCAAACTGAGCATTTTTCACAGGTGGAGAGATTTTTCACACCTATGAGTTACATTCTAAAAGGGCGTGCCGTGCTGGATCGAAATCCGTACACCTAAGCACATGATAATCTTCGACGGTCATAGCATATAGCATAGCATATTTGATCGCCCGTGTGTTGCCCGCGATTGACCAGAATCAGCTGAAATTGCACAAAGAACCGTCAAAATGGTGCCTAGGAGTAGCAAGCCATTTTCAGTGTACAATTCCTGGTGATTTTTCTTTTCACTGGTCAATAACGTAGCTGGCCACGCCCAATGCAGATCAATAGAGGAAGGGATATCGGGACTGTTAGTTTAATACTTGTTGCTACTAGAGACCGAGGAATCCTCTGCATCATCCACAAGTATCAAAGGAAGGGATTAGTGTTAGTGGAAAGGAATTAATCTGGATCCATCGAGGTTGATGGTGCGAAACATGATAATCTTCGACGGTCAATATAAAATCAAGAAATCACATATTGCTTTAAACTGACATGTTTAGTTATAGGTCTACATATATGTTATCACTATTTTCAAGCAAAATGATTAATATCACTCCGAAACTCGAAAAAATCATGTTTAAATAGAACATGTTTTGAATCGAAATCCGTACACAGTTTTTTGTCTGAATCAAAACCCGTACACTTTTGAAATCCGCACACACGCGATATAGACTGGATCAAAGTCCATAAAACAATAAATCAAACTCCGTATAGAAATAGATGTACAAAAATGAACATCTTTTATTTATAATTTATCTTCAAATTAACGAATAAATATATTTTGAGGATCAACTGGCTCCTAAAGTTTCACACGGTTTTCTAAATTTTGATATCAGCTGAAATAGTTCAATTTTCGTAGCGTTTCGTAGTAACCGGAACGCCGGAACATCTCGAAGCTTCCCGGTACGACTTTCCCTTGCGCACCTCAATCACAGCTCGTTTGAAATTGTTTGCCGTATATTTATGCTTGTTTTCTTCCATTATATGCTGAAAACAAGAAAAAAGTTCAACTATATATGCATGATACACACGCTGTACGGATTTCGATTCAAGCAAATAACAATAATCAAAATCCGTTCGGCACAGTTTTTGTTGAATAAATACAATTTACACTATTTATTAGACAATACACAGCTTGAAAATGACAAAGACTTACCTTTTCCATCAATTTTAAAAAAAATCACAGAGTAAAACACTTATATCCCACTTGAAAATCGCTTTTATCTGAAGAACGTTTCCTTAGTAAATTCTCTAACGATACAACGAAATGACAACTGAAACCGATACACGATTGATTTTTCATTTTTAATATTTTTATTTCATGGCCTACTGGCGCATAGTTTAATTTAACAGAAAGCCAACAACTCAACGGATATGTACATGTAACTATCATATGAATTTTCACTTTTATAATGCTTAAAACTGAAGAAAAACATCAAGGTGTACGGATTTCGATGCTGTACGGGTTCCGATCCAGCACGGTATGCCTTTGGCACAGGTTTTATTCGAAGCATTGTAGCCCAGAAACCGTATGTTGTATAGAAAAACTGTCTGAGAATGAGTTGTGTTGTAGGGAATTAAAAATGCACCATAAAAAATATACACTGTACGAAAAAAAATTTTTTTTGACCAAAAAAAATTAAAAATAAACATTAAATTTCAATTTAAAAAAAAAGAGTTGAATTTTGTTTTATTTTTTTTTAAAGAAACTTGACGTTAATACGCAACTTTTTAAAAAAATCCAGGATGGAGAAATGAAAAATGATTTTTTATGGTAGATTAATTTTTTTATGAAAATTCTAATTTAAACATTTTTCAAAATATTTGTATTCTGATGATTTTAAAAGATGCAGAGAGTCATTTTAAATCAAAAAGCTCTTGGTTAGAGCGTAAAATATGTTTTTTCAATATAAATCGGTTGTTTTCAAAGATAGAGAAAAACTTTATTTGACAAAGTTACTTAAAATTAATGAAGCTATAACATTGTAGAACAAATTTTTCTTCTATCTACAAAGATAAAAAAGTTAGATACTTGATTGCATTGAAAATGTTGGTCATCCTAATTTTTGATAATTTTTCAATAAGCGCTTTATCATATGTAACAACTTTGTAGAAGAAAGTTTTTCTCTAAAATGTTGCTATAGAGCTCTAGACCCAAATTTCCCCCTAAATTCGATTTCTGGACCATTGTGCAGTGGGACGGTTCCAGCAAGAATTGCTTATAATTCAAGAACTAATAAAGCAAATGTAACCAAGTTTGACATGAGGAGGTTTTTAGGATCAATAAATATTTCTGTGACCGTTTGACACCACTAGGAGGGAGTCCCATACAAATAAAACACAAATTTCTGCACAAATCAAGAACTAATCAAATAAATGGAACCCAATTTGGCATGATCAGCAGTCAAAAATCGACTCCAGACGCCATTTTTTATTCTAATATGGTGAGTTCCGGTGTCTGGAAAACAGCCGAAAGTGACTGATTACCACCTAAAGAAAATCCAAAATGGCGAATTCCGGTGTCTGATAAACAGTCGAACGTGACCAAATACCACCCAGTGTGGATATTTCCATAATCGTGATAATGTACAGAAACCTATAGTTTAACTCAGACACTATTTTTTTTTGGAAAACAGCCAAAATCTGCCGAATACCAATTAATATAGGTATCTTCAGAACAAAATGATACACAAAGGCCAGGAATTGACTCCACGTGACATTTAACAATCCATCTTGGACAGTTTCTTGTTTCTTGAATACAGTTGAAAATGACCGAATACCACCCAATATGAGTAGGGTTGCCATCCCTCCGGGTATCACCCGAAGTCTCCGGGTTTGGGAGGTGATCTCCGGTTCTCCAGATGAACGCGAATTTTCTCCGGGCCTGGGAACTAGTTTTCGGGTCTCCGGGTAAAAGCAATATTTCTCTGAGTCAGCAAAATCATTTTCAACTCGTTTTGGAACCGGCATAAGTCATAAATTTGGACAATTTGTTTTCAAGTACTACACACCTAATTACCGAAAAACTTAGAAAATTAGCAAAGTATTTCAAGAGTTTTCGGAATTTTTTGTGAATTTCATTCAAAGGAGATTTTAAGGCTATCAAGTTTATGGCGAATATTTATCATTATAATAAATCCCATCCAAATATTCAGTTGGCACTGTCACAAAGATCACTAAGTTCGGTCGGCTAAGATCAGTGAAGTAACCAACTAAAAAATAATTTGAACAATTTTGTGTAAATAAAGTTTTCTTTCTGAGCAAAGAAATTTTAACTTTCGCAAACATACATTGGTGGAGTAAAAACAATTCACAAGGCCAATCTTTGGATACCAATAAGGAATGTTTAAAACTATTAAAATAAAGGGTCAGCTGGTTGCATATGACAAGCTGGCTTTGGCGAACGATGATATAAAATATGCTCCAATTCTATTTTCAATTCAATTCATTCTCCCAGCACGAACAATTTCTGATCCCAGAAAGTCCTGCTATGACTATTTCTGTGTTGATTATTTTGTTTTTGAATCACCATTAGCGCTTTTTTTGCTAAAACATGTTTAAAATTCTAGAACGAAATTTAGTAGTTATCTAACTAATATTTAAACATATTGGCTACCTGTCATAACAGTTTGAGGCAGTTTTTTTATAGGAATAAATATACATAACTCGACCTGGAGTTAACAAAAAGCAATGATAGAGGAAAAAACTGGTGAGAGGATTTCTCTGGAAGAGTCCAAAATATGGCATCAGAAAGAAGACAAATGGGTTGCTCCAAAATTTCGAACCGAAACCGTAACTGTAATAGTCAGCTTAGAGAGACTGGAAATCTTAATGATTCGGAATTAAGTAAGGACTAACCTTTCCTCAGCCAGAAGACGTATTTTTCAAATTTTTCGAGGATCTGGACAACTGGTTTACACGGTTTATAATAGCAATACTCAGAGGGAGAGATATGCGAAGAAAACATTGTGGGCCAAACGAACATGTCAAAATACAAGGCAAACGAACAAAAAAGGTAACACATTGAGAGGTATTGCAATCCGGTTCAATAAAAGATATATTTATTTTCACACGTTTTTCTTGTTCTATTGCTAAACAATGAATTGAGAATGCTTCAAAATTGCTTTATCACAGTTACTTGCAATTGGTGGTTCACAAACCTTTTATAAGGTCAACAAACAAAATAAATATTATTCTCCAGGACTTCCACCGTCACTATCAGTTAAACGAGTCGAACGGAAAAGATAGTCAACATTTCACTTTGAGAAGAGATCTAGCACCTCTGACATGTGAAAAACTTATTTTCAAAGAGCACATTGAGAGTATACAAACCAAGTGCATCAAATATACGAGATGTTAAATCCTCTCATTAACAGGAATTCTAAACTTTGTTTAAAGAACAAACTTTTGATTAACAAACAAATTTTTAGACCAGCAATGCTTTATGCTGTACCAATCTGGTCAAGTTGCTGTTCAACAAGGAAGAAAATGCTCCAAAGGGCTCAGAATAAAATTCTGAAAATGATTTTGAAGCGTCCTCCTTGGTTTGGTACACTCGAATTACATAGACTTACTGGTGTTGAACCATTAGAAGCTATGTCAAATAAAATTATTAACAATTTTCGACAAAAATCGTTGCAATCCTCAATTGCTACGATAAGCTCTCTTTATAGCCAATAAGTTAGCAATTAAGTTAGTTGTTAGTTTACTTCCCCTTTTCTGACAAGTAGGTTTAAATCCCTACGAATGATAAGTTCTAATTGCGAAAGCAAACAAATCCTAACAATTAAAATTACAAATTTCTAACAGTGTTGAGAAGTCACCATATGTGATTGGACACACATACTCATTATTTACTAATATTTATCATAAATACTTAAGCTACTAACAAATCCCCCCCTTAAAAAAAAACCTCTGACATGCACACTTAAAATTTTTTGCCGGGTCTCGGTAATTTATTGCCGGGAACGGCACCACTGAGTGCTCGGTTAAAAAAATAATGACAGCTGTCACATTTTTTCGTGAATCTCGATTCACCTAACTAACATTTCGGCTCGTTAATATTTTGTGCCGAAACTTCAGTTAGGTTGAACCGAGATTTTCGAAAAAATGTGACAGCTGTCATTTTTTTCTAACCGAGCACTCAGTGGTGCCGTTCTCGGCAAAAATTACCGAGATCCGGAAAAAAAAATTTAAGTGTGTGTGAAACCTAGTTGCCAATTTTTTTTCCATCACCAATCTCTCTCTCTCTCTCTCTCTCTCTCTCTGAGTATCTCTAGTTTATACTAAATGCAAAACAAAGAAACAAACTTTATCGCAGGTAAGGAAGACGAAGACATTTGTCTGTGTTAGTTGTGGAAATTAGAAGCGGAAAGGCAAATAATACGTGCTTCTGGGTTGTGGTTTGTGGATGGAAAAGCAGCGTTCATCATAAAAGGTATTTCTAGAAATGTTAAATTATGATGGTCTCGACTATTGGCAAGATAATCTTTAGAGAAATTCCCAAATGAAATTGAACAGGAATTTTGCAGGTGGAAGTCTAATGGTGATGGCTACGTTTTCAAGGAGAGCGAAAACTTTTATCGCCACAAGTTCGACAAGGATGAACTACGAGGGTTATGAAGTGCTTGACAGTACACTAAGGTCGCTTTTTACGCGTTTTTTTACGCGGATTCCGGAATTTACGCGTTTTTTTTGCTCGGATTTCGATTCATCTTCACTCGGATTGCAAAATTAACGCAGGTTTTTTTACGCGGATTCCGGAATTTACGCGATTTTTTTACGCGGCATGTATCCCCCGCGTAAAAAGCGACCTTAGTGTATGTTGGTACCATTTATAAGAGATATCTTGGATAACAATTTTATCTTCCAGCATGATAATACTACCATTCACGTAAGCAATAAATATTTGTCATGGTTTTTCAAAAGAAACATCCAGGTTATGAACTGACCAGCTCGTAGCTCGGACTTTAATCCCATCGTGAACCCTTGGGGAATTTAGGCAAGGTGGGCTTACAGCGGTGGATGGAAGATTGAAACATTTTGTTAGTTTGAGAGATGTGTAAGGGCCGAGTGGAATTTCGAAAAAAAAATGAATAATCGACTCAATGTCAAACCGTATCTGTGAAACAATTCTGAAACATGATAAAATCACCATATAACTGACAACTGATGTGCTCGTACAAGAATTTCTACACAAAAGTTAGGTTATTTTTCATTTTCATTGACTGTTTAAAATGGAATTCTAACTTTATGTTCGAAGCCAATTTGAATTCTATGCCAATACTTCAAAAACGAAATTTTCAGTTGACCTTTCATAAATAAAAAAGCACTTAAATTTCACATGAACGAATAAGAAATTATTACGTTTACATTATCACATGAAATTGTATTTGCGTAAGATTTGTAATCTTTTCCGGAATTCAGCAGCTACGACAAAGAAAAAAATTCCGAACCATGTCGGAAAAATAGCGAAACTAAAAATATACATTTAAAATAGCTGAAAAATCAATTTTGTTTTCTGTTTTTACAGGATATTACGCCAATAATTTTCCTTCGTTGTCCGATGTGAAGAGCAACAGCACGTCAACGATTCGTGTGAAAAACGAACACCGTGGATTACACCTAAACAATTTATCCTACGTTGGACCTATCATCATGGGAGTAGGTGGTAAGTGGGTGCTATTGCGATAACATTGGTGACGAACCTTAATAGAAAAAAAACCCTAGCCTTAACCCACCAAGTAAAAAATGTATGTCTGTAATCAGTTACTAGCTCATGGTCGTAATCAAAAATTAACGTCAAATTATTGTTTTCGTGGGCGTCTGACAAAAGCTCAATGACAAGGTCTCACGACAATAAGATATTCTATTCTCATGCTATTCACACCGATCTGTGTGGTGTCGTGCTTGCGCTATCGAAACGCAAATGAAAGATAGATATCAGAGTGTATTGCGATTTTATTTATTAATTCGTCATCTAATGGTCCTAATGAAAATATCTGGCGAAATTTTAATTTATTAGGTGTAACTTTACGCTTCACATCGAATGCTGGTGATTTGTTCTTTATATTATCAGCATCCAGTCGAATGGTATCCATCCACAAAGATAAATTTCGTTTAAGTCCTTTTGCGAGGTATTTGCTAAAGCAGTTTTACAATCTCAAAACAAGTGCCGACGCTGACAGAGAGTAAGGTAGTAAGCAAATTGATATGCTTATGTTTGTATTTCACCTTAGACATTTCGAGTATTTCGTCTCATAGGAGGCTCCATAAGTTGCTTAAAATAGGTTCCCTACCTTACATTTATAAATAAATTTGGGACAAAGTATCTGCTTGTAACAAATGAAAATTATTTTTCAGAGAGGAACAATTACTCAAACGATCGTAACCTAGATTAAGTTCCTAATGATGTATTATTTGAGCTTTACACAAAAATAAATTGCAAACGGTTTCGGTAACATTTTATGTTATGAGCTTCTGAAACACTTTTATAATCCTCTGTAACAGGTTAAAGAGAGTTCAAGTTGAAAAAGATTTCTTTCGCATGTCTATGTATAGCCGATACTCACTTTTGGCTGTATTCCAACCCGGGTGGCAGCAGAGCTTACATATACTTCCAAAGCATTTTATCCCCTCGTCTCGTTTTGCGCCATTTAGTATACGGTTAAAACCCCCAGGCCCTTCCGTACACTTTAATCTCCAAGCAAGACGTGTTGCTTCTACAGTTTCGTTCGACCATGAACAAACCGGAAGACACCGTAAAGGATGAAGGATTTACTAGGCCAGGACAAAACTAGATGCGTGGTGTCACCGGAAGGTGGGATGCAGGTCCAGGGTACGTGTTCGGAATCATTTATCGTGCAGGCAGAAAATTACGTTTAATGAACTCATAAATCCTTATCAAACTTTCTCACGGTACCCTTGTGCTACCTACTTGCTATATATTAAATGTTTGCGAATGTAATCCATGGGGACAGAAATAGAGTGAACATCCGTCACTGCTTGTAGAGCACGACTTTATCTGTTTGCTTTTGCAGCGAATGGTAGGGATTGCAAAGAGTAGTCTCTTGGCGCCAAAAAGTGCAACTCATATAAATCGTTTAAAAGCTACTGCAGCGAAATGTAGCTGGCCACTCCTGGTTGTATGTTACTGTTTTCAGGAGAGAAAAGTTTTAGTGCAATTAATTGTAGATTTACACCGGATAGAATTGTAAGCAAACAGTGCTGTTTATTCAATTGTGTATAGGTAACATTTATAAATTACGTAACATGAAACTTGGCAATTTTCAATAAACACGTAAAATAATTTTGCAGCCCCGCGCAGTGTAACGCTCCCCTGAATACCCACCTCCTTCCTCGAGCGCGCTGCGTGATATTTGAATGATCCCATATATCTATGCATATTTTTGGTTTCCCAGTGAAAGTTTTCGTCTATCACAGCGGTAGTCCAGTACGAGAAGTAGGGAAACGTATTCAGAGAGCTAAACTATTCTAAAACCGTTCGATACTGTTCGTAGATAATGGAAGTTTGTTTGATGAACTTTTCAACTTTGTTCAAACTCTGCGAAAAGTTTAAGCACAGTGGGGAATTGAATGCTATCCTTTCGTGTAATATCCGGTAAAGCGATCGCGTTTCGTGAGAGAACTGCATTGAACTGCATTTGTTTTTCGTCATATTTTCTCAATCAACGAAAAACCATAATGATGAAAAGACAGTCTTTCGATAGTTCTCCCTTATCTGGGGCGTCACACGATTTGATACCGCCATCTTGTGAGCAGGGGTCAAATTTTCCTCTTCCGTCACCTATTGACATGATGTCGAAAATTGCGGCTGATTCGTGATATGAATACTAAACTTTACCCGTACCCCGTTAGCATTAGAATGTTTGAGGATACTAGATTTTTAAATAAATACATTTTCATCTTCCAGAGCTTATTCTATTTTTCACTGTATCGTTCAAGGATTCATCGTGGTGGCATCGTGTGTGATGACGTTCGAAGCACGGGACTCAGCAGCTAAAGTGGTTCCAGCCCGGTTTAAATTAAGTGGCACAGCAAGGAATCCCAGTCGAAGCAACATGTCCCGGCGGTCTACAAGTAGGTATTAAAAAATTCTAGGAAAGTGGGAGTTCTTTCAGCTTCGCAATTTTGATTCAAATACAAGTGTAGTGGTTCCAATCGGGGGACCGAGACCAACAATTTTGTATATATACCTCTGAAAAAAACGGACGTTCAAACATTCTGCAAGACCAAGACATCAAAAAATTAGCCGTGCAAGACGATATGGGACTGATAAACACAAATTCTTTGAAGGGCCACGAAGTTCTTTATGCTTCGCAAAGAGGAAGGCGTAGCTCTTTGTGCGTACTGATCGCGAAGCCAGAAAGATTTGGAACCACTGCACTGTGTTGGTGTGTATGATTTCTCATTGTGAAATAAAAAATAAATTTAAAACTAGAGAGTGGAGACATTTTGCACACAAGAAGTTGTTTTCCATTAATCCAACAACTGAACTAATCGGAAACCACAAATTTAATCAACCGATTCACGATATCAGGAGACTCTCCTCGGCAGACTAAATGCTACTTTTCAAGTACAATCTGAATAACAGAAAACACTTCAGAAGCTCACTTCTTATGGCTTTTCACCGGCATCAAAGTTAAACGGTGAAAAGTGTGTACTTCTGTTTCAAGTGTAAGCGAGCACACAGGCGGACTGGCAGCCGGATGTTAACATTGAACAAAAACCGAATCCCTGCGAGCCATTTCTGATATAAAATGTGCCGCAAACAACGGATTCTGAAAGTGGTTTAAGGGGATTCGAGGTGGGGTGGTGTCTTTGGGATTCTAGCCGGCTTCCGGAACACTGCCATTCCGCGACAAGGTGCACAGACTTGGTATTGTATCTGTAAGTGTGTGTTTTTTCGCTTCGTGACGCCATGCTATATATTACATGCCGTAGGACGAGTTTGTACAATGCATCTCAACCCCCTGGGAGCTGTTTTTTCTTAACTTGCGTCAGAGAAACCAAAAAGTTTTTAAATGCTTGCAAATTCGTTGAACTAAACAAACCAAAAAACCTTATGCTAGCTCTCAGCGAATAAAAATTTGTCCGAAGGAACGACTTCCCACTTGAGTTGTTTGTTCGTGAATTTCCCTAGAGATAACAACAGAACGAAACTTAACATCAACTAAATATTCATTACGGCTGTTTGAATGCCGGAGACAATTTTCCCATTCAAAGAGAGTTTTCTGTCGTCACTTATTTGCTTTTATTTGAGATTTGGCCTTACAATGTAGGCTGTCACGAATAACTTCCTCTAGGATGATTTCCTCTGGTTGTTTCTTTCGATTATCGTTCAAAATAGTATAATTTGTTTCTGAACCTTTACTCATGAATAGAGTAGATAGATGAACGGAAATAACACTAAAAATTAAATAAACATTATGTGGTGACGAACCCCCCGTTGCAGCAGCGCTGTCCAAACGCAACGCTTCTACTGACCATCGCTGACCACTTCAGCTCGTTGACCGACAGAACGGATCAAGAACTGTCATAAAACCGAGATAAAAACAAAACGAGGAGAGCAAAAACGTGCAAAGAAAGCGGACTCGTGCAGTGCCTGATCATAATAATCATATTCATTTAAATTAATACTTATTAAATATTATTCCATACCATAATTGATTTACCTACATTAAACTTACCGCTATACTTATCCTACGAGAGTAAAAGTAAGTGGAATTTACCTAAAATTAATCTAAAACTAAGCAAACAATCTATCTTAACCTAACTTAGCCTAAAATCATCCAGGATCAATTAGAGAAACCGACGACTCACCGCGTTAACCCGTATATAGTCGGTTTACCAAAATTGTAAGTGAATTAAAATTAGGAATGATTAACGTGAAAATAAAATTATTTAATTTTAGCTTAAAGCTAATCGCAGACAACATTTCGCGTTTGCTGTCGAGATTTGGAGAAATCCGTCAAACCCCACAACTTCACCCGTACATTCTTTAAGAATTTTGTACCATGTTGTGTCGGAGTAACGATATGGTGAAAGACCGTCGAGTAAGTCCACTCAACTGCCAGTCCTGCGATGCCCCGGATAGCGCGGAGGCTGAGATGATAGAATGCAGTGTCTGCAAGCGCTGGGAACACCTCGAATGTGCAGGTGTCAACGATAAGGATGAACTCCAAGATAACCAATACATTTGTAAAACGTGTATCAGTAAGCAAGGAACAAGTTCCAAATCACGTCCACTTTCCGCTGTTAACATACAGCCTGCTCGTGTTACAAGGGCGAGTTCGAAGAAAAGTAAGCAACAAGCAACGTCGGTTGCTAGTGTCTCGTCGAGCGTGCGAGCGACTATGATGGAAGCCCAGTTGAAGATTGCAGAAGAGCAACTTCGTCATCAGGAGCAAGAGCTGCTTGAGCAGGCAGAGATGAAAAAGAAGGAACTAGAAGAATCTGAACGTCAATTCGAAGAGAAAAAGAAGCTGGCAATAGAACAAAAAATCCTACGCGAACGCAAGTTGAAGGAGGAGAAGGAACTTAAAGTGATGCAGTCTCAACTGAGGAGAGAGTCGATGCAAAAGCGGCAGGAAATTATTCGGCAAGCAGCAAAAGGTAGTAAAAGTCGATCGATTCCGGATTCCAGTCAAATTGTGTCTGATTGGCTCGACCATCAAACTGGTGCGGAACATTTAGATAGGAGTGAACATTCTTTGAAAAGTAACCACTCACCTCGGCAGCAGTCAGAATTTTCTGGTGAATTTGGTAATAGGGCCAAATCAACTCCACAAATCCACACGAAACCTAATCGGGATAATCAACATGCATCCAGACAAGAACCCGGCGGTAGACAGGCGACGGATTCGGTTCCTGCTATGCTTACACAGCAACACCTCGCTGCGCGCCAAGTACTGGGCAAAGAGTTACCAATATTCAGTGGAAATCCTGAAGACTGGCCCATCTTTATCAGCAGCTTCCAGCAGTCTACAATCGCCTGCGGGTACACGGATGCAGAAAACCTCATCCGCCTTCAGAAGTGTTTACGTGGCCGAGCTTTGGATACGGTTAAGAGCCGATTGCTTTTACCGTCAAGGGTGCCACATGTCATAAAGACTCTGCGCACGCTCTACCGGCGACCCGAACTTTTGATCCATTCACTAATCGACAAGATTCATCACGTGTCGGCGCCTAAGCATGACCGACTGGATACCTTGATTGATTTTGGCATTTCGGTGCAGAACCTTGTGGACCACCTCGTCGCAGCCGATCAGAGTGATCATATTTCAAATCCGGTCTTGATGCGAGAATTAGTGGAAAAGTTACCGGGCTCGATACGACTGGACTGGGTCACCTACAAAAGCCACTTTCGGACAGTAAACCTGGAAACGTTCGGTAATTCCATGTCGGGACTAGTAGACGCAGCAAGTGAAGTTACTTTCGACGGTTACTTTAGCGGAAGCAAAAAGATACAGGGTCTATTCATACCCACACTCCTGATTTATCAAACCCTTCAACTTCGGGCGGATCACATGTAAGCTCAAGCAAACCAGCTAAGCCTTGCGCATCCTGTGGGCGAGACGGGCACCGGGTAGCAGATTGTCGGCAGTTCAAGTCGGCCAACTTGGATGAGCGCTGGAAGCTCGTGCAACAACAGCCACGGCAAATGGCCCTGTAGGTCATGGCAAGGTTGCGGAATAGAAGGGTGTCGGCAAAAACACCACATACTACTTCACTCTTTCCCTGCTTCTGCTGATGTCAACATATCAGCAAGCCATGTAACATTTTGTGAGCTCTCGTGGCCGCTCTTCCGCATCTTACCGGTCACTCTCTTTGGAAATGGGAAATCACTAACTGTGTTTGCCTTTATCGATGAGGGTTCATCGTACACACTGATAGAGGATTCCGTCGCGGACAAACTGGGTGTTTCGGGTCCGACGAAAGCACTTACTCTTCAATGGACAGGAAATGTCAAGCGAATCGAAACAAAGTCGCGCGTCATTGAGGCTGAAATCTCGGGAAAAAATAATTCTTCCAGGTACAAACTGGTCCATGCCCGGACAGTTAGTAGCTTGGTACTGCCATCTCAGACTCTAAACTACCGTGAACTCTCTCAACGATTTCCTCACTTGCGCGACCTCCCAGTAAATGATTACGAACTTGTTCAACCAAAGCTTCTGATCGGGCTAGACAATCTCAGGCTATGTGTTCCACTTAAGCTTCGCGAAGGGGGTAAACATGATCCTATTGGGGCCAAGTGCCGCTTAGTATGGAGTATCTACGGGTGTATTCCAGGTCAATCAGCCCCCCAAGTTTTCGTCAACTTCCACGTGGCGGCGGCGCCCAGTCATGATCAGGAAATGAACGAGCAAATGCGCGATTATTTCACACTTGAGAGTGCAGGAGTGACCGTTTCAAATGAAAAGCTAGAGTCTGAAGAAGACAAACGCGCGAATAGAATCCTCCGTGAGACGACACGACGAACGATGGATGGTTCCCGCTTCGAAGCGGGATTGCTCTGGAAGGTGGACGACCCGGCTTTCCCCGACAGCTATCCAATGGCTGTTCGGCGGCTGGAAGCTTTGGAACGAAAACTCCAAAAAGATCCACTGCTGGCTAGACGTGTGCGGGAACAGATAGCTGACTATCAGCGCAAAGGCTATGCGCACAAAGCTTCCCTCGCCGAATTGACTTCCGTTGACGCTAGTCGCGTCTGGTACCTTCCACTAGGTGTCGTGACCAGTCTAAAAAAGCCGGACAAGGTTAGGCTAATTTGGCACGCGGCGGCTAAAGTAGGAGAAACCTCCTTCAACTCCAAGCTCCTTAAAGGACCGGATCTACTGACTCCACTGCCGAAAGTCCTCTGTCAATTTCGACAATTTCCCGTCGCCATTTGCGGAGATTTGATGGAGATGTTTCACCAGATAAGAATACCGTTTCCTGACTGCCAGTCTCAACGGTTTATATTCCGTGATTAGCCCACCGATTATCCGCAAGTCTACGTCATGGACGTGGCCACTTTTGAGTCGACCTGTTCTCCAACCTCGGCCCAATACGTGAAAAATCGAAACGCCCAAGAATTTTCCACGGAATTCCCTCGAGCTGCTGCGGCAATTGTCGATAAGCATTACGTGGACGACTATTTGGATAGCTTCAGAACAATCGACGAAGCGATAGAGGTGGTGAATGAGGTAAAGATGCTGCACACTAAAGGCGGTTTTACTTTGCGGCACTTCCTGTCCAACAAAGTGGAGGTTCTGCGAGGAATTGGTGAAGTTGTCGAAGGAGATAGCAAACACTTGTCGTTAGAAAGAGGAGGAATATTTGAGTCGGTACTGGGGATGAAGTGGCTGCCCAGAGAGGACGTATTCACTTATTCTTTCGCGCTGAGAGATGATCTTCGATCGGTACTGGAACAAGGACACATTCCATCGAAGCGCGAGGTCGTCAAAGTGGTTATGACGCTCTTCGATCCACTAGGGCTGATCTCGTTCTTTCTCGTTCACGGCAAAATCCTTATTCAGGACATCTGGGCCAGAGGTACAGACTGGGACGAGACTATATCCGAAGATTTATACGAACGGTGGCAGCAGTGGACGAGTCTGTTTCCAAAACTGGAAAAACTGCGCATTCCTAGATGCTACTTTCGATCTGCAATCCCAAAAAACACTAACTGTTTGCAGATGCACATTTTCTGTGACTCCAGTGAAGCAGCATACTTGCGCTTGGAGACAAGCAGTGCGGTAGAAGTGGCACTCATCGGCTCGAAAACGAAGGTTGCCCCACTTAAGACCCTCTCCATCCCGCGACTCGAATTGAAAGCCGCGGTTCTGGGGATTCGAATGTTGGAAACTCTTCAAAGCTACCACTCCCAGCTGCCGATTTCTCAAAGAATCCTATGGAGTGATTCAAGTACCGTGTTATCCTGGATGCGGTCCGATCACCGACGGTACAATAAGTTCGTTGCCTGTCGAATAGGGGAAATCCTAACAGCCACCGATCCGACGGAGTGAGGGTGGGTCCCCACTAAACTAAACGTCGCCGACCAAGCAACCAAGTGGAATAGTGGGCCACAACTTTCAACGGATAATCCGTGGTTCCGGGGACCAAGTTTCCTCTTCGATTCTGAAGAAATGTGACCAGTCCAACGCCCGATTACGCCGACAAAAGTAGAACTCCGCTCAGAAAGCAACTTGATGTGTCACTTCACAACACGTGTGAACGTTCCGATTAAGATTTCCCGTCTCAACTCGTGGACGAAGCTACAACGAACGGTCGCATTCGTATTCCGCTACGTGGACAACTACTGCCGGAGCAAGAAACAGAAACCATTGCAGCGAGGAGCCCTCACCCAAGATGAACTGAAACGTGCCGAAGAGCTTCTGTGGAAGATCGCTCAGAAAGAAGCCTATCCAGAAGAACTGTCTATCCTTGTTGAGTCGCAGGGACCACCGGAAAAACGCCACCGCAGCGTTCACGAATCCAGCCCGATCTACAAAACATGGCCCTTTCTAGACGACCGTGGGATTCTGAGAATGCGCGGCAGAATCGGTGCTGCCCCTTACATACCAACCGAAGTTAAGTTTCCTGCAATCCTTCCAAAAGCTCGTCCAATAACGTTTCTCATCGTAGATTGGTTCCATCGCCGCTTCCGCCACGCCAACCGCGAGACTGTCGTCAACGAAATTCGCCAGAAATTCGAAGTCCCTAAACTTAGATCGTTGGTTGAAAGTCATGAAAAGCTAAATTTGGTGCCGGGTAGTTAAAGCTGCTCCAAGGCCTCCTGTCATGGCCCCGTTACCCAAGATGCGTCTAACCCCTTTTCTGCGTGCCTTCACATATGTTGGACTAGATTATTTTGGACCAGTTTACGCCAAAGTCGGTAGGAGCCTCGCCAAGCGTTGGGTCGCCCTATTCACCTGTCTCACGATTAGGGCAGTTCATATGGAAGTGGTACACTCCCTTAGCACGGAATCGTGCATAATGGCCGTGCGCCGCTTTGTGTCTCGCCGTGGACCTCCGAGAGAATTTTACACGGACAACGGCACATGTTTCCAAGGCGCAAGTCGGGAGCTCAAAGAGGAAATCGATCGGAGAAATCATGCCTTAGCCGGGACATTCACAAGTGCAGAAACAAGTTGGAAATTCATCCCACCGGCTGCACCCCATATGGGGGGCGCATGGGAGAGGCTTGTCCGATCGGTCAAAGTTGCAACTGGGGCAGTTTTGGAATCAGCTCGCAAACCAGATGACGAAACTCTGGAAACTGTCATTCTTGAAGCAGAGGCTATGATCAATTGCAGGCCACTCACATTCATACCGCTTGAGTCGGCCGATCAAGAGGCACTAACGCCAAATCATTTTTTTGCTGGGCAGTTCCTCCGGGGTCAAATTACTTCCTATGACCCCAGTGGATAATCGATCCACGCTCAGAAGCAACTGGAAACTGGCTTAGTGCATCTGTGATGAGTTCTGGCGACGATGGGTGAAGGAATACTTACCAGTCATCACCCGTAGGTGTAAGTGGTTCGAGGAGTCCGAGAATCTGGCAGTTGGTGATCTAGTGTTAGTGGTTGGTGGGTCGGCGAGAAACCAATGGCTACGAGGGCGGATCGAGAAAGTGTTCCCGGGGAAGGACGGAAGAGTTCGTCAAGCGTTGGTGAGGACTTCAACGGGGGTTATTCGACGACCAGCTGTAAAGTTAGCTGTTTTGGACGTCACCGATGGTGGCAAACATAGTCTAGTAGATTCCGGATATCCAGAAGGTAACCAAGGTTTACGGGCGGGGGTATGTGGTGACGAACCCCCCGTTGCAGCAGCGCTGTCCAAACGCAACGCTTCTACTGACCATCGCTGACCACTTCAGCTCGCTGACCGACAGAACGGATCAAGAACTGTCATAAAACCGAGATAAAAACAAAACGAGGAGAGCAAAAACGTGCAAAGAAAGCGGACTCGTGCAGTGCCTCATCATAATAATCATATTCATTTAAATTAATACTTATTAAATATTATTCCATACCGTAATTGATTTACCTACATTAAACTTACCGCTATACTTATCCTATGAGAGTAAAAGTAAGTGGAATTTACCTAAAATTAATCTAAAACTAAGCAAACAATCTATCTTAACCTAACTTAGCCTAAAATCATCCAGGATCAATTAGAGAAACCGACGACTCACCGCGTTAACCCGTATATAGTCGGTTTACCAAAATTGTAAGTGAATTAAAATTAGGAATGATTAACGTGCAAATAAAATTATTTAATTTTAGCTTGAAGCTAATCGCAGACAACATTTAGCGTTTGCTGTCGAGATTTGGAGAAATCCGTCAAACCCCACAACTCCACCCGTACACATTATCAATTCGATGTGCGATTTACTCAGTATTGCGAAAACGATCTAAGCTTAAAATTAATCATGAATTTCATTGTGAAGAAAAAATTCGAAGATGTGTCGGGTTGCGATATAAGAAAATTCATTGTTAAGGATGCTCCGGGTGTATTATATCGATAGATGGATAGAATAATTGGCAGAATCTGTTTGATCGTCAGTTGATATTGAAACTACAAACATTTACGCAATTGAACAATTAGATGCTTTCAATCAATGTTTGCGTCCTTGCTGTAACAAACGTGATTTTACAAATCTGCTTTCCTTTAACTATCAGTTTTATACACCAACGATTTTACGTAGGCCCACAATAAAAGACCAATGGCGTCAAATCGCGTAATGTTGGTGATTAATTTGCAGGGTCAAATGGAGAGATAAATTGCTCATTAAATTAATTCTTAAAATGTTTATAGCTTCGCATGCTGTATGGCTTGTGACGGCGTTTTGTCTATAACATATGTCAAAAAGGTTTACATCTTCCAATTTGGGCAATAGAAAGTCACGATCACGAATGATGAATCAATATCGTTCGCCATTGAAGGCAACGTTTCGTCCAAGGTCATCATTAAAGAATTACGGCCTAATGATTCTACCTGCTGCTTAACTACTGTTGCAAGTCGGTGGTTGAATATCCAACAAATTTTGGCGCGAAATTTAGTAATAACACTTTTAATTGTAGTTTCACTAAATCGATTATGACGACCGCAAAATGGCCATTACAAGCGTAACACATTTTCCACAGAGCGCGAATTTCGACAATAAATTCATCCGAGTTGCAATCGTTGCTCATTTATCGTAGTATACAAAATAATTTGGACCTTTTTACCAACTTGAAGAAAAGGTTGTGATAAATCATCCTTCATTACCGAATCTTTTACAATATGACTTTAATTGACACTCTGTTAAGTTTTTACATTAAAAAATCGTGGTGAGAAGGCATCCGTACTTTTTTGTTTGACGTGGGCGAACCCGCAGTCTGCCTGTCTTCGACATGGTGTTTTAACCATTAAATTACTGCGAAAATATATTCTTCGAAGCCCATTATTGCACCGTTAGCATTCAGCCCACTATTGCACCGTTAGAATTTAGCGTTCACCTTATTCATGATTCCGACTTTTTATCACTTTTCGCCAGTTTTTGTCATTCCGCCAATTACGTTCATCAGCTTTTTCCGATTGCTGGTCACGGATAAAAAATATATCCAAAACCGAGTTTAAAACATTCAATAAGCGTTTAACTAAATATTTGTTCAGATGCTCGAAAAGTAGCTTCGCAAACAAAACAACGATTTGATTTTGTTGTCCTCAACGCTTGGCCAGTACCTTAGAGTATCTTGGAGTGCCTTCTGGAGTCTCTTGATTAGACTTCCGTAATCGGCATCACACCGCCCCTTACTGTACCATTAAAAGATATAACTGACAGTGACTGCGCGGAGCAGTCAGTTGATGGCTTCCAATCCGGTTCGTCGGATCCAGTATTGAATCGGCTGCTGCAAAACAACAAGTTTGAGCTGCTGCCAGTTACTAGACCTGCCAAAGCTCCAGACGGAGTTTTCAATGTTATCACATCATCATCCAATGGAAACCACATCGTCCTCAACATCGTGACATAACCTTTTGTAGCAAATTGCAAAACGGTGCCTGAGAACCTTGCTCTTCGACCTGCCTTTATTCTGATGATACCGAACTTAAATGCGCGAACTGTAGCCAAAACCATCATGTCACCAGTCACAGCTGCCAGAAGCGTGCAGAATTCATTCACATTCGCAAAGCAGCGTCAGCAGCCAACCAGAAAACACATCACCGGCAACTCCCTCCATTCAAAAATAATCGTCATGTGGTTCCCGTTCTGGAACCACTTCAGCTCTCGAACTGAAGCACCCCTGCTACGTAGTTTTCTGCTCAGTTTCGCCTCACCGTCGTCACTACTTCTCAACCAAGCCAAGAATCCACTCCGAACCCCGGATTGTCTTACGTTGGTTTTATCACTGGAAGCTTTGCTGGTTCTAAGGTGACCTGGACGGTCTACGAAAGAAATGGTTAAAGTCAACTGGGCTGCATTCGAAATCCAGAGTAAATATTCCCGATCCCGAAGCCATAAGGTGCAAAGTCTAACGTCCCTTTGCACTTTCAGCTTAAGACTATCTAAACCATACTAGTCCTGTACTTTCTGACTAACATGACCATATCCGAGGCTCTAGTCGTTTTCGAGGAGCTATCGTCGGATCAATACCAGGTTGTACTGATCTTGGGTGCCGTTGCTAAGATAGTGACCAGTCATCTTCGGATAAGCAACTATCATGCGACTGTGTCCTGTTTCAAAGGTTCATCGTCGATCAACACTGACCATCCTTTAAATAGTCCGGAGAAGATCGACCAGGCATTTTACTCCAGCGTGTGATTGCCGTCATCCGTGACACGGCGGTTCCCGTACAGCAAACTTTATGTTTGTATTACCTTCTATATTGACAAACCCAATAAAAACATCCCTAAATTGCGTTATGTCTATCGACACTGGTACCAACCTCGTAACCGATCCAATAAAAACCATAAAAACCGGCTTTCCAAGGTTATCCAGGACCAAATTCATGATTTGCAAAACCGCGATGTGTTCTCTAGTCAAAGTTTTAAAAAAGAAACCTTTAACCGTTTTCCACGCTTGTTTTGCCCGGAGAAGTTCAACTTTTAATCACACCTGTTGAAAAAGCGAAGGCGCTGTAGCAGCAGTGTGTGTCGTCACACAATTTGAGGTGAAATGACGCCAGCCTTTTCGAATTGGCTGTTTCTGAAGGAGATGCCATTGTCAACCATTCAATTAGTTTGGTTCCAGAGAAAGCTCATCGGTCTAGCGAGGAGATCAAGAAATATAAAGGCTTTGATAACACATTCAACCTCAAGCTCAAGAACTTCGCTTTAGTAACACGTGTTAGAAATCGATACTGGGAGTTTTACTTCTTACCCTCAAAGTGAAAGTTAGCTAGAGTCATTCCAGTAATCTAGCCTGAAAAAAATAATTCTATTCCTAAGAGCTAGTTTATTCTCTGCTCTCTCCAAACTATTTGGAAAAACAATCCAGAGTCGTCTGCTTTCATTTACCGATGAGAATGGTGTCCTTTACGAGTTGAAACCTCTCCAGGGAATTGTAATTGGCGATAATATTGGCTGGAGGAAACGAGGCTCGGAGCGGTAAGCGTAAAATGGAAGGGTGAAAAAGCATACACGAAAGCACGAATTATAATAATCATGTCTCTTACTCTTAACCCTGAAAAGATAGTCATATTTTGGTATGCGTAAAAGAATAATCATGCGCCAAAATGACTCCCGACTTTTAAATAATGAAAATTGCAAGTTTTTCTTAATAAATTGTCGATAAACGGTCATTACAGTGTTAACATATCTATAAATAACAAACACCTGCATGTTGGTTTAAATATTTCTAAGTTGATCAAGAAAGACCGAGGAAAAACCAACGCACGTTTGGAAATAAATGTAAAATATTGCTGCAAGCGAGGAGTTAAATTGACGCAGACTATCTTCCCAGGGTTAATAAGGTTTGTTCCGCTTAGTATTTGGCCGTTTCTTTTTATTTACTGCAGCGCCTCTAGTTGGCGTACCGAGAAACAAATGACAGCGTTTAGATCTGCAAGGTTTATTTACTTAGTGGTGAAAATTTCGTCAGGATTAGTTCACGCGTTGACAAGTTATTCAAGATGGAACGCGAAAGACGAGGCACGATGTGCACACCTACGTTGAAAACCCAAGGAGGAATGATCGCCAAGGCTCTCAAACTACCAAAATCGACTGTGAATACTGTGTACTCAAACGTTACCGGGACACTTTGACGGTGAACCGCGCTAAACAAACTAAACGTAGAAGTGGAACATTGGACCGGAAACTACGAGTGAAGGTCATCAGGGCAGTCCGGAATAATCTTGGAGTCTCCCTCCGTGATTTGGCGAAAAGGTTCAATGCGGCATATAGTACAGTTCATCGAATCTGTATGTGTGAATGATTACGGTCGTATCATGCCAGCAAACAACTGAAACAGAACCAGGTTGCCAATACCCGAGCTAGAAAGCTATACGAGCAAATCCTCACAGAGTATAACGGCTGTGTTTTGATAGGTCATACGTCAAAATTAGGGTGGTTTACCGGTAAAACAAAAACCGGTAAAACCGATATTTTTTCCAATACCGAAATACCGGTATTGGAAGGCGAAAAAAACCGGTATTTCCGGTATTTGTCGTAAAATTGAAAATTAATTGTCACAATGTTTATAAATCATTGTAAGGTTAATGAATGCTACCCACTTAGGTAGGCGTTACAAATCACATGAATATATTTAGACAGAAGCAACATTGAATATTATTTACTCTAACCTATTTATCAATTTTTGTTTCCTTCTTATTTGTTCTGCTTGGATTCAGATGATGTATTTGTGTGTATCGATAATATGTCAAGAACTTTATATCAATAAAACAAGACATTTATATTTTAAGTAGAACAGCTAATCTCTTTATACACTCATACTTACAGAAGCAACCCGTGGATTTTGAACCTACCAGTTCAACCACAAATTTTAGTTTGGGGCAGTAATCACAATCTTGTCTGCGAAAAAACGTAAGTCATTATTCGTTTTGTGCAATTTAAAAGTGAAACTAAAAAAAATATATATATAAATATAAATTTGGATTAAAGATTTATTTTTTGTTTGGTGTCTCCGTGTGCATTGCACAGGTTGCACCTAGTTATGAACATGTTGCTCCTGATACAAAGCGTTTACAGGATGAAATAGTCAATCAATAAAGAATTTCGTCCTAAAAATTACTGCTCCTTGTTCTCGAGAAAGTGAAATTTAAATAGCTGTAGCATGGTCAAAGCTTCGTCGCCCAAACCGCAGCGAATTTTATTAGCAATAGTTCTAGTTGAGAAAAATGCTTTCTCAGGTTCAACTGAATTTGGAAGAACTGTTTAAAGAGCATCAAACAGAATAGAGAAGTATTTACGTTCGATTCCTTCGAATTTGTAGACTGTAAATTTTTGTCTGACCGTCATTTTATTTTTTTCTTCATTTATTTACTCTTCTCAACAGTGTCAATAATTGTTCCTCTAAGAATTTCAAATTCATTCATTAATTTAATACTAAGTTTTGCGATGTGAAAGGAATTTGAAACAAAAATCAGTATGTTTTTTTACTAATATAAGGTTCGAAATTATGTTCTTCGTAATCATATCACTGGATTCATTCATTAAAGTTTTCCAAACACTATTGAATTGTTCCAGTGTTGTATCTGGATCGTATGACATCACAGGAGATCAAAACAAGTGGTCCAAATCCTACAGAAAAAAAACTGGGTCGTAATGAAGCATAAGTACACATAAATGCAAAAACATAATTATGCAGCGACACGTCTATAGATGCGACCAAATTTCTGTATATATTTAATTATTTTTCAGTTTTTTTTTTTCAAATAGTACAGAGAGAATGACTTACGCTATTCCGCGGACATGATTGTCATTATTTCCCCAAACGATGATTTCCAGAATCTTGTAGTTGAACAAGTAGGTTTAAAGACAACGAGTCGCCCCTGGTTTGTATTAGTCAGAAAAAAATGAAAATACCGGTTTTTTACCGGTTTTACCGGTTTTTATTTTTATGAATACCGAAATACCGGTTTTTCGAAAAGTCGGTAATACCGACCACCCTAGTCAAAATGGACTTTGGACAAATCCCGGGTCAAAAATTTTACCTTGCTAACCGTAAGGGGATTGCTCCAGGTAGGTTCAAATTTGTTTTCGCGGATAAATTCGCCCGAACAATATATACAATATCGCACGCTTAGCCTTGGGGCTAATAGCGGTCTCGATCAACTAGATTAGTTGAGAGAATGCGTTATCGATATTGTTTTTGGCACATTTTGCATGTGTAGGATAAGTACAACGATACACCGTGCCCCAGTGCTTAGTCGAGAAAATTTCTAGCTCGAAAGGATCCTCGACTCGATGGGGAATCGAACCCGATATCACAACCGTGTGGGAGAGCTAGCCGACCGACATCGCTAACCACAGAACCACGGGGACCACGACCGAAAGTTAATGATTTGTCAAGCCATCTGTAGCTGTAGAAAGACGACAAAAGTTTTCATCACTGGAGCAACCATGAATGGACAAGTTTACAAGGAGAAGTGTCTTCAAGAAACACGACTTTGTTACTCAATATAAGACATAATTTGATTACCACTTATAGATATTAGCGCATTCCCATTAGTGCTCAGACATACTCGATATTATTTTGCTTTGTGAAATATACTAAAACCATGCCAAAACCGGTTTCGTAGAATCGCCGTTTTGAGCTCAGTTTAAGACCTGTATTTTTTTAAAGATGGGTAAGAAGATGTTAATATGTGGACAAACTCTTAGAATTTTGATATTTGGTCTTAAAACAAAATGGCGTTGAAAAAACATCGAAAATTTCCGATTCCTCAAAAATTCAAAATGGCGCCATTGTTGCCCCTTAAGTTGAAATATGTTCAAATTTGGGTAAATTTGGATTTAAATCAGTTTGTTTTTGAATGTTATCTTTGTTAGACGGCGCTACTTCTCTTCCGGATTACTGCCATGGAGCATGTTAGAGTGAAAAAGAGTGTATGACAATTTTCTGAAGGGGATAAGGATTTATTCACCTAAGGCGATATTTATGTTATTGTTCTTACAGAAATGTATACGAATAGTTCGTTCGGGTTCGCCACAGAAGGCAGAATCACGAAAGGCAGAAGCACGAAAGGTAGAATCATGAAAAGCAGAATTCTATGACCGTACACACAAGGCAGAATATTTCAAAAGGCAGAATTTCGAAGGGCACGAAAGGCAGAGTCACTGGTAGCAGAGCCTGACTTACGATAGCCAAGTGCGTGATGGTAAATTGGTGCGAATGCTGGTCACGATATCAAAGCTGCTACTCTACATTTATTATTTAATATTATTTGGTTACCAGACATAATAACTGGTCACACAGCGATGACCAGTTTTTGTGAGAGGTGCAGATAAAGCCTAATTATTAGATCCGAGACGCGCAAACTGGTTTGGCTCAGATCCTGAAGAGTCTCACGGCATCGCGGGGAGTAATTTTTCGATGGTTGGTATAACTTACACTAGTCTCAACGGCTTGTTGATTATAATTAACATAAAACAATTCATGCGGCGAAGACGCATAATCGAGGGCAAGGAACCGAGGCGGCACAAAGCCGCCGTGGTTTCCGCGGTCCGAGCCGGTCGCCGACCCGCCGTCGGAAGCGGCGGCCTCTCGCATACAAACAACTGATATACTGGTATTCTAGGATTACTCAAACAGGTTTTCTTTCCCTTATCTAAGTCCGAACGAGCGGTAGCGAGTAAGGACAGCATACATTTGGACAATAGAGCGGCCAAAGGCCGCGAGTGTGTGTTGTTAAAAAGAAAATAGACCAATTTTTGATTCTGCCATTCGTGCTCTTTGTGATTCTGCCATTCGTTATTCTGCCTTATGAAATATTCTGCCTTTCGTAATTCTGCTTTTCGTGATTCTGCCTTTCGTGATTCTGCCTTTCGATTTTCTGCCTTTCGTAGGAGACCCGTTCGTTCATTATTAAGTGGACTTCCGGTAGAGTGGTCTCCACCCTCGTGAGATTCGGCCACAAATGTGTCAGATGATTCAACAACAATAAACAATAAACTATAGAGTGGTCTAACCTGGTGGTTTATCTTGGGGTTGTCCCAGATAGTCATCTGGTTTTTCGACCACACGTTGTAGAGACGATCAACAAATGCAGTGTTCGCATCGGGGACGGCACCCCCTAATTTGCAGAACTTCGAAACAGTGTCTGAGGAATCAGATGTCGTTCTACAAACGAGTGGTTGTGCTGTCCCCATACGATCTTCGGAATGATCTTAAACCTAAACACCCCTAGATAAGAACAAGCGAGGTGCACGAGCTCGCAAACCTGGAACCCTTGGCTGGCAAATTCGACCGCTCCTTCATTAAATGTGGAGGTGCTGCACTTCCGAGCACGCGATTGTATACGAGAGTTATAGATTCAAGGTTGTACATAGTACATTAAGCAGGTAGATTAGCTTAAAAAATTAAAATTCGAGAACAAGATGTCTGAACAAGATGACCGATTTGACAGTGACCAATGTTAGCAGTTTCATGATAAAAAACCATTCCAAACATATATCGTCGCTGAAAACTAGACTACAACACAGCAATAAAGGACTTCCTACCGTTGAAAAACAAATACGACATAACTAAAATCAGTGACTATTGCATGACTTTGCATTGTACTATGCTTCTAAATATTTTTACTTTCAAATACAGCTTCCCTTGAAAAAGGCTACCAAGAACGCTCGAAACGTTGACTTATTTACACAGTTTGACAGGGTATATATAGAATATTTGGATATCTTTAACCGTTATGTCATCGACGGGGTACCCTGGTACCTTTTTAGATTTCACAAGACGAAATTTCATAGTTCACTGTGATCAATAGTGATAAAAATTTGCGACATCTTAAAGCTCATTAAAAGGCAACTTTTTTCATATGTAAAAGGGAACTTTTGATAACATTAGTTTTTAAATAGTAATAAAAGGGGGAGGGTAAAGGGGGAGGACTTGAACTTTTTTTACCCCTTACGTACCAGACGGGGTACCCGGGAATTCATAAATTAATATTCTTGTAACATTGACAATTTTCATGCGATTTCGATACTTTTGGCCCCAGAAGATTCAGTAACTTATGTACGCAAAAATCTGCGTCGACGATGTTCCGGAAGAATTTTCTCATTGCCGGAAATCTGGTTTGCCGGGAATATGTTCCGAAACATTCTTAGTTTGAATATTTTAACGAAATCTATCTTACAATTATTGGTTCAAAGTTCATAAAATTAGTTACTTCCGCAGGCCATTTTTATGATATGCCCCCAAAGTGGTCCTTCCGAAAAATATTAAAACAATGAAATAATACAACGTCAGATACCATCCAATAAGGGTATTTTCAGAACCGGGATAAAATCTAGAGGCCGTAAAACGACTAACGATGTTATTTTAGATTCCAAAATGGCGGTATATGGAAGAAAGTCAAAATGGGCAGAATATGGGAATTTCCACAATCGGGATGATGGCCAGACCGAAAATCAACTCCAGATGCCATTTTGAAATTTAAGATGATGACTTCCGGTTTCCAGAAAACAGCTAAAATTGACCAAAAACCATCTCATATGGGTGGTTTCGGAATCAGAACGATGTCCAGAGTCCTGAAAACGACCATCGAATATGGATGTTTCCGGAATCGGAATGATGCTCAGAGACTGGAGATTAACTTCAAGCGCCATATTGAAGTTCAAGATGATGACTGCCGGTTTCCAGAAAACAGCTAAAATTGACCATATACCATCAAATATGAATACTTTTGGAATCGAAATGCTGTTTAGAGACCATAAAACGACACCAGACGAATCGAAAGTCATCACCTTGAATTTCAAAATGGCATGTGAAATTGACTCCCGGTCTCTAGGCATCATTCTTATTTCGAAAAGACCCGTGTTGAGTGGTATTTGGCCATTTTTTAATCTCTCCCAGAAGCCGGAAGTTGTAATTGTGATATTCAAAATGACCACTAGGATCATGTTTAGGTCTCTGGACATCATTCCGATTCCGAAAGTACTCGTATGAGATGGTATTTAGTCAGTTATGACTGTTTTCCAGAAACCGAAAGTCCCCAACTTGAATTTCCCAATGGCTTCTGATTTCCGGTCTCTGGGTGTCATCCCGATTCCGGAAATACTCATATCGAGTGGATTTCAACCAATTTTTGTCCTCGTCCAGAAGTCGGAAGTCGCCATTTTGATAATCAAAACGGCCACTAGGGTCGTTTTCAAGTCTCTGGACATCATTTCGATTCCGAAAGTACTCATATGAAGTGCCAATTGTAATTGTAGCAATAATATTGTCAAATATTTATAAAATTCCTCAGTTTCGGAACTTGTCCACGGAAAACCGGATTTCCGGGAATGAGAAAATTTTTTCGGAGCACCGCTGACACTGATTTCAAAGTAAATAAGTTGGAGAAACTTTAAGAGCTAAAACTGTTGAAATCGGAAGAAAATTGTCAAATTTCAATTTGTTGGTACCCGGGTACCCCGTCGGACATGTGAGGGTTTTTTTTCGTCGACCACATAATGATTAATTATTTTACTTCTGCTTCTACACGAAAAGTAGATAGATGAATTGCGAGCAAGAGGGTTGTTTTCATGAACCTTGTGTTTCAACTAAAGTATTATATAAGAGCAACTTCTTTATTTAATAACTCAATCGATCTATATTATCAACATTAACACGATGCTTGCATAAATAGTAAATTAATGTATCAATAGTTTCCAAGTGATACGCCACAGTCCGTTTTACCCACTTTCTCCCTTTTGCCTTTGGTTCCTCTGCATAGTTCCGGAATTGTAGCACAAAATACGCAATTTATAAGCTCTTCACATTCAATTTTGTACTGATGAGTTGTGCTTCTAAGGCTTGCCATCGTTCGAAGGCAGAAGTAGAATTTATTAATCATTTTCGATTGGTTTCATTCATCGATTCCAATTATATTGTCTGACGTTCGATTGCAGGTACTTCCAATGGACCGGCATCAGTGGCATCGCAAACCGCCCGCTGGGAGCAACACTTGGGGGTGTTTCGGACTTCGCCAGCAGTTGAACAGGTGACGGATCGGAAGGCGTTGACCGCAGCGCTTGTTCATTTTTCCAAAGCACTCGGGTAAGTAAATGGAAAAGAGAAAAATAACCTACTCATCCTAGTGAAATAATATCAGTCAAGGCAGCCCCCAGCTGGCACGGTTCGGCATATATATGACGCTATCTGCATTCTAGATTCAATTTATGTACACTTCAACCATCAACGCAAAACACAAAAATAGCGCCAGCAGGTCAAGTACCTACTTCCTACCGCCATTCACCTGTGCAGCTATTTCCGTTGATATCCTTGCTCTCTATATTCACAGTTTTTTTTTCATTTACGAAACCATGAATGAAAAAAGAGTTAACACAAAACTTTCGAATTCGTGTGGTACTTTTTCCGTTCGTATATCTTGTTTGCAGTGTAAAAATAAGTTGAATTAATAACTGTAAAATGATGTTTTATGTATGACGGTGCTACGGCTTGATGTGTTGCTCGAGAAAAGTACATTTTGAAATGTAATAGAAAAGCTATCTTACTTTTGTGAATCTTTGACCAAGCATTGGTACGGCTCGAAGATATAAGTAGATTTCAATACAGCATACCCAATTTAGCATAGCATAGCATAGCATAGCATATTTGATCGCCCGTGTGTTGCCCGCGATTGACCAGAATCAGCTGAAATTGCACAAAGAACCGTCAAAATGGTGCCTAGGAGTTGCAAGCCATTTTCAGTGTACAATTCCTGGTGATTTTTCTTTTCACTGGTCAATAACGTAGCTGGCCACGCCCAATGCAGATCAATAGAGGAAGGGATATCGGGAGTGTTAGTTTAATACTTGTTGCTACTAGAGACCGAGGAATCCTCTGCATCATCCACAAGTATCAAAGGAAGGAATCAGTGTTAGTGGAAAGGAATTGATCTGGATCCATCGAGGTTGATGGTGCGATCTTTTCTACACAAATTCGCGCCCGATATGGATATTTCTCGGTCTCTGCGCAACCGGCCATCAGAGGACGATATGAATAGAACCGCATCACGATCGCTGTATCGGCATATAGGAGAATCGAAGTTTCTACCAATCGTTATTATCAGCAACCATTCGTTAACAGTCTGTATCACACCAAACTTCGCGTTTCATCCTGTGAACTATTAAAATTTACCTCGAAACGAATGAATTTCGTAAAACGCACCGCACGCCAAATGCAAACTACTGGTACCAGCTCAAAGAACCGATAGAGCGAGTAAAAAAACCCACAAGGCACACCCGAGCATTATACGATGTAATGGTCATTGAATTCCGAAACCGCTGTATTAAGATAGTTACACTGAGCGCTGTCAAAATAACGTGCGCGAAACTGAGCTGACCTCCCCGAAGCAAACTATAGCGTTCCCACTACACTCCGGAAACCCTTAGATAAACAAAACTCACCCGGGCCGATGATGCGTTTCACCGGGGCATTATGCACGACCGCTCCATTTTCTCCTACCGACGCATACGCGACACGACCTTTCGCACCAAAGACACCTACTGAGTATAAAAACTGACAAAGTTCCATGCATTCATAGCCCAAAAACTTAAAAAAATGCAAAAAAGCATATTAAACAAAACAGAGTTCCAAATTTATTATTAAAATGCCAAAATAATTGCAATCAAAGTTCAGTTGTCGTGAACTATTTTCACGCCCAAAACGATTTCAACATAATTAAATAAAAGTTACTTATGTATATCAACATTTGTCCAAAAGCTAGGAAAATCATAAAACAAGAACATAGACCTGAATAAAATGTCACCGCCCTGCCAGGACTCACAATTGTAGACGATGCATCAATCGCATGCCGCATTGTCATGCTCGAATGATAAATTTTGAAACTATATTGTAAAACTGCCAATTTTGACCTGTGAGAGTGCATCGCACAATCTGGTTCGTAAATATAAAAAAAACTCTACCCGCAACCGACAAGCTACCACACTTTGTGCACCCAACAGATGACACATTTACACTTCTGACAAAGTCCAAAACCCGCTGAAAACCACTACACACAGAGCCTATGCATTCTTAAAATGTTTGATACTAAAACTTATACTCATCTGTTTTATTTTGGTTATGCCTATGCCAGCGAAACAAACGCCGACAAGCACAGCGCAACACTACTCTCTTCGCTCTCTCTCCAGATATTATCGTTCTCTTCGCTCACACTGCCATGCATTCCATTTTCGCATGTTAATAACGAACCGCTAGTTAGCGCGACGCACAAAGTAGGCACTCACACTCACGCAACTTAGCTGGCCTTACAATTTTCAATTGCAATTCGAGGAAAAATTATTACTTTCACGCAAGGAACACTGTGTTTTTCACAAAACCTTCACTTTTCTCACTTAGACAAAGCATCACAGATCACAACTTGACACTTTTTAACAAGTTTGGCCACTTAATTCACCTATAAATTAATAACTTAAACGGATAGCTTTCGGGGCACGAATTATTAGTTAGCCGTGATGCCAGCCTATCTACAGCATACCCAATTTGAGCATACAAATTCAATTGCCAGTCGACAGAGATGATGATTCGAAAATGTGTCATCGACATAAACCTGTCGTGCATTATTCAGCAGGCCGCTCGGAGGTGCCTGGATCCTGGTGAATGGCTTTTGTTGATCCGTCGCAACTGTTGGTGATAGACTGTAAAGTCTACTCAAATATGGAAGGTTGAAGGTTGAAAGGAGGAATCGTGATTGATTTGTTGACATCAATTTGCAATCAACTTTCATTAATAAAAAATGAACACAACCAGCGAGAAACGGTAATTTTTTTGAATGTTAGAGAAAAAGTACATATCTCGCAAATATATCAATATAAACATGTTATTTGAGTTTATTTCACAATGGCTCTCGTAGACAAATTTATGCATCATCATTCAAATTCAACAATCTGGTCGTTGTATCGACCCCTTCAACGGGATACAGTTTGCATAAAAATATACCCAGCGAAAATCAGTTTGGATGCGTTGAACTACGATAATTAATTTTCTTGTCCTATATCGGAAGCAGCTACCGTCAAGCAGCTTTCCGTCAAAGGTTTTATTTATGGTGGGGGTGTTTGTGGAGCAGAAAATTCTTTAGTACCCTCATTCGTCAATCTTGATAACATTGGCTCATGTTTCACGCGTCTTTCGTACGGTAGAACAGCTCACAACAACGATAGAAGTATTCCTGACACCGCACACTGTTTCCAAAGGTGCAGAATTCCTCCTGTGTTTCCAAGAGATATTTTCCATTCTTTTGACGATCTGATGATTAACCTCTATAACGACATTTAAGTTCATCAAACCTTATTGGTCTTGAGAGTTTATTGCGTCCCAGTAGTTTAATTGGATAAAACACCATACTGAAGACAGGGAGATGGCGGGTTCAAGTTCTGTTTGGATGCGGTGTATTTCTTGAATTCTGTATCATATTTTTCGCTTCTCTTGTTACATACACTGTCTGCTTTGATGAACTGTACCACAGTTCTATAAGTTCATTTCATGTTTGTAACATGGCATTTGAAGTTTATGTTGTTTAATTTTTAACGTTCCCTGGAAACAAAAAAAAAGCTTTTATATAGTTTTAATAACAATTTGGATGATAAACAATATATTTAACTCTTTTATTTGTTGAATTTAAGTTCAGAGAATAACAGGAATATGTAAAATTGATTCGATTCTGTTTCATACGGAAATATACCTATGATTAAGCTAATTCAGCTATTAAAAAGAAACAAACTTGGACACTGAAAATTTGCACATATAAATTTATCGTAAAAATACATAGAATTTATTTTGGTTATAGTTTTGCAAAAACTGCGTACCGCCGCAATGATGAAGTACTTTAGGAAGCTTTAGATATATTTATGTATATTCTGCTTCTGCTATTCGCAATAGCCTGATTATTTTTCATTATTTTACGACTAGAGGTTTTGATCACGTTTCACCGTCTTTGAATGCAGTGTGCAGCTTTGTGGTACGGCGGCAATATTCAAACACAGCTTAATGCAAAATCACGTTTGCAAATAAGGAAGTTTATTGCGTCCGGGGTTTAGGTGTCACGTACTGCTTCAAAGAGGATGTAGTGAAAATTATTCGAAAAGTGTGTTTCCCAATAAGTGTACGGGAAGAACTTGGTGCAGACACGTACTCGAATGTTAATTTCTATACAAAGGGGAATAAGGTGAATGCAAGACGCATTGAAAATATTTCAATACTTGAAATATTTCGACTCAATACCTTTAATTACTCGCATCTGTGCAATTTTGTATAAAACATCACAAGTAGAGTGCTCTATCGGTGATAGAAAATACTTTTACATCTAAAACGGTTTGTTTGATTGTCATAGCACAGCCAAACCGACGTACCACTCGATCACGATTTCATCGACCAGAAAATTCATTATCAAAGACAAAAACCGTCGACAATGCCGTATGTGTTGACAAGCGTACGCACCTATGTGTTGACAAGCGTACGCACCTATTAGCAAGCGTACGCACCTATTAGCAAGCGTACGCACCTATTAGCAAAGACAAAAACTGTTTTACGAAAATGAGTTAGTAGGCAATAAGCTCACATGATGGCGCATGAGTGTAACGCTTCGAATAAGGACGAAGATTGTTCAGGATTTTTCTTCGAAGAGGCACGTGTGTTTGTCTTTGGAAAAGTAGTAGATAATAATTTGGTTCTTCAAAAAAAAAAGTATAGGTATATAATTCCATAGAAACGTCTACGTAAAGGTTCAACAAAATCAAAAAATAAGAATTAAAAAAATAATAAAACTGGAACATTTTTGTAGAACTACTTATGTGTGAACACAGAATAACTAATATCTTCGTACTTTTTCACTTTTTTCACACAACGAAATAGCCTTTCACTATTGCTATAGGGGAACTGCTCCATTATGCATCTCAGCTTATCTATTCATCTTATACAACATGAAAACACAATTGAAAACAGGAAAAACGCATATTTTCTTCTTAAACCAATCTGCTGGAATGGATTCTTCTCAGTTCACTTTAGATTCCTTATGAAGTATAATCCTCAAAAACTCACTAAAAAGCTCTAAATTTGATGTTTTATTCGGGCATCTGCACTCGAGAACTCATTTAATTCAATCACCTACCTCAGAAAACAAAATCCGCGCATTGTTCTATACGGCTACAACGGGAATCGTTCAGCAGCCAACCAACGGATTTTTTTTTTTTGCATCATTAGCTGACCACTTTTCATTTTAATCACTAAACAAAATCATTCGTTGTTTTGCTTTCGTCTCGATTAGACGCAAATTGTTCAGCTCTGCTTGATTCGCAAAACAACAATACACGAGTTATCGTACGGGTGTTTTTTTTGTCGATTAGTTCTTGTGTAGTGCGATAACAATAGCCTGAAATATATCGGCAGAAACATCTTCTGCCCACTGTCAGGGGCAGGCTACCCCGCCAGTGATCTGATACGCAGCTGATAATCAGCAAGAATAATTCTCCCGCACCGCTGTTACCCCGCTAGCAGCACGGACCACCATACGATCGAGCGAGTGGAAGTCAACTACAAGTGGCATTTACAAGGTCGCGTGTAGGATACGGCCACTGTGTCACAACACGAAGCTGGATCGTCATTGTTTGTTCTGTGGAGACGCTCGATTGATCCTACTATCAGCCGTGAGGTCGTGACTTAGACGTTCGGTGAAGTATTCACTTTAGAATTTTTACTATTATTATTAATATTATTATTATTATTGTTATTATTATTATAATTATTATTATTATTGTTATTATTATTATTATTATTATTATTATTATTAGTATTATTTCTATTGTTATTATTATTAATATTACTGTCTTTTTTTTATTTGATCCATTGCAGTTTAAAATATTGTTTTTAAAATTTAATATCAACTATTTGATCCCCCCCACACATTCGAATATTTATCGTTTGTGTGCGGTAGAGCGTAACGCTCCCGCAAAATGGACGACATGCAGGTGCAACTTTTTCTGGATGTGGAAACAAATGGGGAAGAAATTGAAATTTCCCCCAGCAGTTCTCCCTTACCTTCCCCTGTACCACCCCCGCTACCTAGCCCCGTACCAAGGGTACCGGAAATACGGGTAAAAGCTTACCCAGATGCCGCTAGCGGCCCCTACGTTGTTTACTTCCGGCCAATAAAAAAACCTTTGAATATAATTCAAATAAACAAAGACCTGGCAAAACAGTTTTCGGCCGTAACCGTGATTACGAAGGTGAGGCCGAACAAACTGCGAGTTTTCGTGAGTAGCTTGAAGCAAGCAAACGAAATTGCTAGCTACGAGCTCTTTACAAGGGAGTACCGCGTGTACATCCCTGCAAGGACGTGGAGATCGACGGTGTGGTTACCGAAGGAAGCCTCTCGGTCGATGACATTTTGCGTCACGGGGTTGGCTGCTTCAAGAACCCCCTGATTCAAGATGTAAAGATACTGGATGTCAAGCAGTTGCATTCAGTATCCATCGAAGAAGGGAAGAAGAAATTCCTCCCTTCGGATTCCTTCCGTGTAACATTCGCCGAATCCGCACTGCCGAACTACATCTCTTTGGACAGGGTTCGTCTGCCTGTACGCCTGTTCGTACCGCGGGTCATGCATTGCCAAAACTGCAAGCAGTTAGGTCATACAGCCACCTACTGCTGCAACAAGGCACGCTGCAGCAAGTGCGGAAGCAATCATGCTGAGACCGCTTGCAGTGAGGATACTGAAAAGTGTCTTTACTGCGAGGGAACTCGGCATGACCTTTCGGCGTGTCCCGCGTACAAACAGCGCGAGGAAAAAATTAAGCGTTCCCTTAAGGAAAGATCAAAGCGCTCTTTTGCAGAAATGCTAAAGAGGGCTGAGCCACCCTCGACAGGGAACATCTTCTCCTTTTTGCCAACCGATGAGGGTACATCTGACGTTCCTGTCGAAGGGTGTTCTTATGCCTTGCCAGAGGGATCTAGGAAGAGGAGAATGCTCAACTCTCCTAATCTTTCTCGCAAAGGTCGTAAGATAACCCCTAGCGGAATGACCAATAAGACAATACAAAAAGGAAGCGGTGAAGAAAAACCGAAGCAAGTACTCCCCGGTTTTAATTTCAAATCAAACCAGGAGTACCCACCGCTTCCAGGGGCACCAAAAACCCCTCGTGCACCCATTTTTCGATCAGAAGACATAAAAGAAACAGGGTTCATAAAATTTTCTGATATTGTGGACTGGATTTTTAACATTCAACATACCAGATCACCTTCAAAACATTCTTCTCGCCCTTCTCCCCACAGTGAAAACCTTTTTGAAGCAACTCACAGCAAATTAGCCCCTCATTTCAGCTATCGTATCTTTCGATGACTAATACGTCGAAAGAGGTTAGGAATTTTGTCACTGTGTTACAGTGGAACTGCAGAAGTATCATCCCCAAAATCGATTTATTTTCACATTTGATAAACACATACAATTGTGATGCGTTCGCGCTCTGTGAAACTTTTCTCAATTCAAATGACCAACTTAATTTCCACGATTTCAACATCATTCGTCGAGATCGAGACTCACACGGTGAAGGGGTACTTTTAGGGATCAAAAAGTGCTATTCTTTTTTCAGAATCGACCTCCCCTCGATCTCGAATATTGAAGTTGTTGCTATTCAAACGAATATGAATGGAAAAGACCTTTGCCTTGTTTCGTTATATATTCCCCCATCCGCGCGGATTGAACAGAAGCAACTTCTTGATATAGCAGAATTTCTTTCCGCACCTTTTTTGATTTTGGGAGATTTTAACTCTCACTGTTCGCTATGGGGGTCGCTGTATGACGACAACCGATCTTCTTTAATCTGTAACTTGATCGACGACTTCAATATGACACTTTTGAATACTGGGGAAGCGACACGTGTACCTAATCCTCCAGCACGTGAAAGCGTGCTTGGCCACCTGCTCGACATCACTAGCGTTAGATTGCCAGTGGAAAGTAATTAACGATCCCCACGGTAGTGATCATCTTCCAATCGTTATATCAATTGCTAATGGTTCAACTCCCCCGAACCCAATCAATATTTCCTACGACCTTACAAGTAATATTGATTGGAAGCGTTATGAGTCTTTTATAGCGGAATCTATCGAGACTCACGAGGAACTTCCTCCGGAGGAAGAATACGCGTTCTTAGCTGGCTTGATAATCGACACCGCGATTCAAGCTCAGAGGAAACCGATACCCGGGGTAACGATTAGACAGCGACCTCCCAACAAATGGTGGGACAAAGAGTGCTCTGAGCTGTACGCGCGAAGGTCCGCGGCGTATAAGGACTACCGGGAGTACGGCACTGTCAACCTACTTCGAAAATACGAGGCACTGGGCAGGCAGATGAAGAGCTTAGTAAAGGCGAAAAAACGCGGGTACTGGCGGCGGTTCGTAAACGCGTTGTCGAGGGAAACAGCTATGAGCACTTTTTGGGATACCGCCAGGCGCATGCGGAACCGTGACGTTTCGGATGAGAGTGAGGAGTATTCAGATCGCTGGATACTCGATTTTGCCAAAAAGGTCTGTCCGGACTCTGTACCGGAACAGAAAACCTTTCGCGACGCGTTTTTAGTAACTACGGAAGAGCCTCCATTTTCGATGTTGGAATTTTCAATGGCTCTCCTGTCGTGCAACAATAAGGCTCCAGGGTTAGATAGAATAAAATTCAACCTGTTGAAAAATCTACCCGACTCTGCAAAAAGACGCTTGTTGAATTTGTTCAACAAGTTTCTTGAGCTAAATATTGTTCCGCATGACTGGAGGGAGGTAAAAGTCATTGCTATTCGGAAACCCGGGAAACCTGCCTCTGATCTCAATTCATATAGGCCGATGGCGATGCTCTCTTTCCTCCGGAAATTAATGGAGAAAATGATCCTTTTACGGTTAGACAAATGGGTCGAAACAAACGGTTTACTTTCAGATACTAAATTTGGCTTTCGCCGGGGCAAAGGGACGAACGATTGCCTAGCGTTGCTTTCTACTGAAATTCAACTCGCATTTGCTCGAAAAGAGCGAATGGCTTCTGCGTTCTTGGATATTAAGGGGGCTTTTGACTCTGTCTCTGTAGAAGTTTTAAGCGCGAAACTTCATTCGAAGGGATTTCACCAAATTTGAATAACTTTTTGCTCAATTTGTTGTCAGAAAAGCATATGTATTTCTCACATGGCAATTCGACAACTTCCCGAATTAGTTACATGGGCCCTCCCCAGGGCTCATGTTTAAGTCCTCTCTTATATAATTTTTACGTCAATGACATCGATGAATGTCTTGCAAATTCATGCACGCTAAGGCAACTTGCAGACGATAGCGTTGTATCCATTACTGGTAGCGAGGCTAGCGATCTGCAAGGACCATTGCAAGATACCTTAGACAATTTGTCTGAATAGGCTCTTAAGCTGGGTATCGAATTCTCTCCGGAGAAAACTGAGTTGGTCGTTTTTTCTAGGAAGCATAACCCAGCTCAGCTGCAGCTTTTACTAACGGGTAAAACGATCACTCAGGTTTTAGTCGCTAAATATCTCGGGGTCTGGTTCGACTCTAAATGCACCTGGGCTTGTCATATTAGGTATCTGACACAAAAATGCCAACAGAGGATTAATTCTCCTCATACGATTACCGGAACCTGGTGGGGTGCTCACCCAGGAGACCTTCTAAGGTTATACCAAACAACAATACTGTCAGTTCTTGAATACGGTTGTTTCTGCTTTCGCTCCGCTGCGAACACGTATATTTTGAAACTAGAAAGAATACTATATCGTTGTTTGCGTATTGCCTTGGGTTGCATGCAGTCGACCCATACGATGAGTCTTGAAGTGCTAGCGGGTATTCTTCCGTTGAAACATCGTTTTTAGAATCTCTCTTACCGGTTACTAATTCGATGTACGGCCATGAACACATTAGTAATTGAAAATTTCGAGAGGTTGGTCGACCTTCAATCCCAAACCAGATTTATGACTTTATATTTTGACTACATGGCTCAAGATATTAACCCTTCTTCATACGTTCCCTTCAATGTCGCACTTTTAGATACTTCTAATAATGCTATATTCTTCGACACCACCATGAAAGAAGACATTATTGGTATCCCGGATCAATTGCGCCCACAAGAGATCCCTAAGATTTTTTTAAATAAGTTTAGACATGTGAGTTGTGATAAAATGTTTTATACTGACGGATCTAATCTAGATGACTGGCTTCGGTGTTTTCACGAAAATTTTACCGCCTCCTACAAACTCGATGCTCCTGCTTCCGTGTACATCGCAGAACTTGCTGCTATTCAGTACTCTCTTGGGATCATCGAAACCCTGCCCATAGACCACTACTTCATCTTCACAGACAGTCTCAGTGCCATTGAGGCTCTGCGATCGATGAAGACGGTGAAGCACACCCCGTATTTCCTGGGGAAAATACGGCGGTTTTTAAGTGCTTTAACAGATAAAAATTACCAGGTTACCTTAGCGTGGGTCCCTTCTCATTGTTCCATTCCGGGCAATGAAAAGGCTGACGCTGGGTGCTATTGATGGCGTGGGTGCTATTGATGGCGATATTTATGTAAGACCAATTGCTTATGATGAATTTTATAGCATTTTGCGTCAGAGAACACACAACAGTTGGCAATCATCATGGAACTCAGATGAACTGGGACGGTGGCTACTTTCCATTTTTCCTAAGGTATCGACGAAAGCATGGTTCAAGGGGTTGGATGTAGGTCGGGACTTCATTCGCGTGATGTCCAGACTTATGTCCAATCACTATACGTTAAACACGCATATCTTTCGTATAGGGCTTGTAGACAGTAATCACTGCGTTTGTGGCGATGGCTACCATGACATCGAGCATGTTGTTTGGTCGTGTGTCGAATTCTGTGATGTTAGGTCCGAGCTTATAGATTCCCTCCGGGCCCGAGGAAAACAACCGAACGTTCCCGTTAGAGACATTCTGGGAAGCGGTGATCTGCATTACATGACACGGCTATACTGCTTTCTGAAAAACGCTGACATTAAAATTTAAAATTTTCTTTGTCTATTTGTCAGATTAAGGACACAAATATACTATGCTGAAGACACGGAAACGAAGAGCCCGCATCTATGCTGACACAAATATTTTGAACCCACAACAAACAAGTATACAATGGCTCTACCAGTTGAAAAACAAAATTCAAAAATAATTTTAAGTCAAAATTGTACCTCCCCTCCTCTCACCTTAAATCCCCACTAGCTCGTAGTCAGCCGCGAGAATAGAAAAAAAGGCCTCCCTCTTTTCCCTGCTAACGTAGAATTAATACGAATTGTACTTGGCTCAGTAAAACAGAAATGTTTCGTGCCGTGTCAAATAAACTAATTTAAACCTTAAAAAACTAAACAAAATCACTCACTACCCTAAGAATACTTTAATATTTTAAACGTTCACCTCAAATTTCCTAAGCTTAAATTAGCAGAAATATTTCAGATGAATTTCTACAATTCCTGAATTTCAATCGTATGTATTTTCATCTGTTTTCACTACGTTGACGAAAATCAAAAGTTGCCAAATTAGTTTCTGTAAAAACAAAAAATTAAACTGAAAATGTTGAATTATTCCGGCATAATTGACATAAATCGACAGCACTGCAGTGGTTACCTAGGTTACCCATTTTGCACGTAAACAACTACAGCGGATATCTAGGTAACCTACTACGACGGGCTGCGGCTACGTTCATTCATGATAATGTGATTCATTCATGATTAACAGTGTGATGAATATGGGGGCGTCGTGAGATGCATTATTGAACAGTGATTCAAGTTTTGAGATGGATATGGAAGCGTTTTGGAGAATTGTTTGTTTTACAAAATTCAGGATAAATCTAGCTTATTTTACTAATATACAATGCTGAACGATTCCATAAGATATAAGCATATTTAGTTTATTTGTTCAATGATTTCGTGAAAATTTGGTGTTTAATCCGTGCATTCTTCGTGAATATCGGCTTAATGGGTTATATAAAGGAGCAGTTCCCCTGTTAATGGAATTTATCAATATTGTTTACAACACAAAATTGTATATTTCTTCATATAAAAAATTGCATATTTCATTAGTTCTTAATGTGAGTGTTTCGAACTGAAAGGTAACATGATATCACTTTGCGAAAGTAACTTTGGAGGGGCAAAGCGCTTTTTGCCCCTCAACAAATGAGGCCATGCAACGTTTCAGCACTCATCCAACGAGTGCGGAGTCTACCCCGAAGCCGATGACCAAGTGTCCACAGTAGGATTCACTGGCCGGAATTCACGTTCTTCCGTTTTCGGCATGGATTGCTGGGAACTTCACATTCATCTTCCGCAGCTCTCTAGCTAGAATACCTGCGCATGCCAGTTCGAGTAGAGTCCTTACATTCCAAGTACCGAGTTTTTAATAATTGTTGTCCTTTCTTATTCGCCTATTCACCATATCGATTTTTCCGTTCCGTATTATTATCTGGATTGTTCCCAATTATAGGGAAAAGGGGGGCAGTTTCGGACAGAGCTTAAAAAAAACAAATGGTGCAATTTTCAACCGAACTAAAAATATTAGTAAGTTGGCAGCCCTTCCACCAACATCTACCATAAAGTTTGATAGCTCTTGGTTGTTTATTACTAACCGAAACAATACAGTGCCATTTTTCATTCATGTTTTCAACCGTTTAAGCCTAAACTTGTAAGTATTTCTCCAATTTCTTTGTGAACGATTTAAAAATTAAAGTACACCACCTTAGTTTGTAACTAATATGCAATGAAAAAAATACGTGATAACATCGGGGAAACAAAGATCTTATTTATTAGATAAAATTAAGATTTGTCTTCGGATGGTGGTGAAGCACATTCGGACATCGTTCATGGGGCACATTCGGACACTTACCAAATTTGTGTTTGATTGTTGTTTATTAACAAATATCGATTTAGACTGATTCTCAGTCCTAAAAATGGTTCGGAACTACAAAACAAAAACCGATAGAGCAAGCATCGACGAAGATGAGCTGGGAAGAGTTTCTAACCGAACAATGTCTTTGAGACACGTTTCTGATACCTGCGGAGTTAAGAGAAGTACCTTGGTCTGTCGTCTGAAAAATCAAAGAAATGAAAAAACAGAAAATTCAGAAAGCTTCTCGTCCAAAAGCTCAGATCAACAAATCAAATATTTCTAGAGAAATATTTGATCGAAAGTTCTCACATGAATTATGGATTAACGTACCGTATGCCAAAGCGATTGGAAAATTGTTTTTCAATGTTCTGGAACACTTGAATGAGGTTCCAGAAAGCAGCGTAAGTAAACCAATTTTGCTGTTGCTTGACAATCACGAATGCCGTTGTACTTTGAACCAATCAAATATTGGCGAGAAAATAACATAGTTCTTGTATCCTTTCCCCCTCATAGCCAGTTTGCTCGATTTTTATTTTATGAAATGAATTTGAAATTAAAGGATGAGTTTCGAAGTTTGCAAAGCATCTAATCTCAGTCTCTGTTTTTATTAAGGAAATAGTTGAAATACACAAAATTTTCATTAATCTAGAAAAGTTTTTCAACACTGTCCGAAAGTGCCGCAGGACTGTCCGAAACTACCCTACACACGGCTCACATTCGGACAAAAAAGCAATTTTGAAAAATTTAAGTAACTCAACCGAAATCGCATCATCCAACACTACTATATAACACGCTTATATGATACTCTGATGTCCAAGCAACAGCTAGGATGAATTCAATTTTTTTTAAAAGATAACAAAAAAATATTAAAAATCATGGTAGAAAAAAGTATCCGAAACTGGCCCCCTCTCCCCTACATATTCAGTATGGTATATATTTGAGCTGCGATACTTAGTCTCGCCACAGTGCTGTCATCTTAGATATAGTTGGCGAAGAACCGTATTTCATGACTCAACTCAACCGCCCGCTCCGGGTCAGACGTTGTTGTACGCCGTGTCTATGTACCTGGCGGGCATAAACGTACATGTCAGGAAGCAGCAGTCCTGCCCAATGGTCTCGAAGCTGTAGGCCATGGCGCAGCAGCAGCGGCTGAATAAGATGGTCAAGTCGATTTTCCTGCCTAATCGCGACGTGGCGGTAGTGAGGGACGATGAGACCAATTTCACCCTGGTTGGCAATGACTGGCAGAGCACTTCGTATTGTACCTCCCCACGGAGGAAGTGAGCTTCCGCAAGAAGGTGCCGCTTTGGCTGACAATCATCGAGATCTATCGAGAATTTCTGGACAAACTAAAAGCGTAAGATCTGCTCTAACAATTTTATCGCGAATACTGAAAAGGAATTGATAAATTCCGTTTCAGTTTTTCTTCAGAAAGTGTCTATGTCGAACATTTTATAATTGACCATATTGGTTAATAATAGGATCAATGTTTTATGTAGAGACTAAGTTGGACCCAATGTATTATTCATTGAATTCGATGTCAGATTTGAACAGTTTGTCGTTTTGCTATTGACGTATTGTAACGTAAAACTTCATGTATGTGTTACAAACAATGATGGTTTATTTTAATAAGGGGATTTGTTAGTAGCTTAAGTATTTATGATAAATATTAGTAAATAATGAGTATGTGTGTCCAATCACAAATGGTGACTTCTCAACACTGTTAGTAATTTGTAATTTTAATTGTTAGGATTTGTTTGCTTTCGCAATTAGGACTTATCTTTCGTAGGGATTTAAACCTACTTGTCAAGAAAGGAAAGTAAACTTACAACTAACTTAAATGCTAACTTATTGGCTATAAAGAGAGCTTATCGTAGCAATTGAGGATTGCAACGATTTTTGTCGAAAATTGTTAATAATTTTATTTGACATAGCTTCTAATGGTTCAACACCAGTAAGTCTATGTAATTCGAGTGAACCAAACCAAGGAGGACGCTTCAAAATCATTTTCAGAATTTTATTCTGAATCCTTTGGAACGTTTTCTTCCTTGTTGAACAGCAACTTGACCAGACAATGATGGGGTTTTTATGCCTGCTTGAGGACGGCCTTTCATGGAGACCTATAAGGTCAAATGGAAATAGAATAATTAATAAATAAATAAATAACTATATAAATAAATTAAATTTAAAAAATAACTCAAAAACCTGCCTACAACTATGTTTTCGTCCGCCATGGCGAATGTTCCGGGTAACTGCTGTAAGGCCGCTAAAGTCCATTTTTAAAGCAAACATTATGTAGCAAAACGGGAATAAAAAAACTTTGGTTTGGCGCTCACACACCAGTCACTTTCAATATGGGTTGCATTGTAATAGAGACATGATTGCGGAAGAATACTGAAGAGAAAAAGATGATGCGTTTTCTTGCTCTCTCTAGTGATACCACTTACCGTGCAACCTGTGTGCTGTTTAAATAAACCGTTGCGTAGTTCACTTAAGAACGACATTATCGCATGACATAAAAGGTAGGTTGCCAATGAAAATCGACTTTCCGAATTTTGTCCAGCGGAAGGTATCAAAAGTTTTGTCTTGTCAAAAAAAAAACGTCCCCTTGTAAATTCCAGCTCGAAAGGGCATCAGTCTACTTCCCAGGACCACGAATGGTTGAAAAGTTCAGTTGCCACAGGCACACAGACATTTGTAGCAGCCTTCTATTACGTAGTCTGGAAGAGTATATTTTCTCGATTTTCTTACGCCGGAACAAACTGCTGATACTAGACACCTTGTTTCCCGTGAGAGAGACGACGGACGCAATGCAGCGAAATAGATAGGCTACAAAAATGAATAGCGATAAAGTTTCCTTTCATGGCCTCTATGGATGATAGAAACAAAGGCAAGAATTAAAAGCTAGAAAACGACTGGGAGAAAAATCGGAAAAAAGAATTGTTTCTCTCCGGGGTATGAGATGATTTGGCTTAAGTATATTTTGTTTGATGAAATTACTAATTTCTAATACTGGTTTGCCTTGATTTTGGGCAGTCGTTATTTTCTCCGTGCAGCCCGCAGTCCGATTGAGCTGAAATTTTACATGAGAACTTGTTTCGAGAAGACGGAGCTTTTGAATTTCTGCTAACCGAATTTCGCCACATATTTCATTGGCACCCCAGTAATGCAAAATACAAATATCTGCAAAAAGATGAAGATCGAAGGTTCTGAGGGGAGGGTTGAGGAGCCTAATCTCCCCTCTCTCTTGGCTACGCCACTAGATGGTGGTATAGATTGAATTTCGCTTCACCTCGTGGGATTCCAGCCGCCGGAATATGTCGCCGGGTCGCTCACCTCTCGCAAACAACTATGCTACGACAGCAAGTCGACATCGTGCGCGCCGGTTAGCCTATACATGAGGTTGAAGCTGACACCAATACCAATACACAGAACCATCATGTGCATGTATATACACAACGTTGAGAAGTTATATTCGAACTTATTGAATACTTACTTTACTTTGTTGGCTAACGGACCGTTAACCGGTCTAGGGCCGAACGAATTAGAGATGTCCAGCTTCTTCTGTCTTGGGCAACCGTTCTCCAGTCTCTTCGTACACCAGCAGATCGTGCATCTTCTTCCACCGCGCACATCCACCGCGTGCGAGGCCTACCACGGAGCCGACGGCCTCTTCCTGATTCTCTACTGAAGATAGCTTTGGTGGCTCTCCCGTCAGGCATTCTGGCTACATGTCCAGCCCACTGAAGCCTGCCCCGCTGTATCACCTTCACTATATCAGCAGGTTTGTATGCCTGGTACAACTCGTGATTCATGCGTCTGCGCCACACTCCATCTTCCAGCTTACCGCCAAGTATCGATCGCAGAACTTTACGCTCAAAAACTCCGAGCACTCGTCGATCAGCTTCCTTCAGCGTCCATGCTTCATGTCCGTGAAGGGCCACCGGGAGTATCAGTGTCCTATACAGCGCTAGTTTTGTGCGAGTTTGCAAACTACGGGACCTTAGCTGGTTACGCAGTCCGTAGAAAGCCCTGTTCGCAGCTGCAACTCGTCGTTTCACTTCACGGCTCATATCGTTGTCACATGTCATAAGTTTACCAAGATAAACGAATTCGTCAACCACTTCAAATCGTTCCCCATCTTATTGAATACCCTGTATATTATAACGATAAGTGATTTGCATGTTTAAGCATGTAAAATTTATAAACCAAAAGTAAAGCTTGAGTTATTAGATATCAGGACGTAAAAAAGAATTTGTCACGAAACCATGTTATTGGAATAAAAATAATGAGTTCTCAAAATAAAGGTAATGAACAGCACATTAAAGGAAAATTTGCAAAAAAATCGGAAGGGATGTGCGCAAAGCCACGACCGCAAGGTTGACGTAGAACCACACGCAGAGTGACGGTTGGAACACCGGTACTAGTGTTAGTGTTTCATTTTCGGCACAGGAAATCATACTTCGCAAACACCGGAGCCAAGTGCCTTGGCTTCATGAGAGTATGTACTGAAACCGAAAATTTAACTTCGTAGAAACACCTTGACAGCATGCTTACTGGTTTGTATAGAGCTCTGACATGCCCAGCCCACCGTAGTCTGCCGATTTTCACCGTTTGAATAATGAGTGGTTCTCCAAGCAGCTGATGCTCGTGGTTCATTCGCCTCCGCCATGATCCATCTTCCATCTGCACTCCACCACCGATGGTACGCAGCACCTTCCGTTCGAAAACCCCAAGGGCGCGTTGGTCCTGCACGAGCATGGTCCAGATCTCGTGGCCGTAGAGGACTACCTGTCTGATCAGTGTTTCGTAGATGGTGGTGGGAGATTGATACTGCCTTCTCTGGAACCCCTTCCTCTCTTGTACTTAGTCTTAGATGCGGGCATTCATGAATCCCATTTGATATTGCCCCATGAACTCTCTCGTAAACGGTGATGGTCGACGGCACAGAGTTTGGAAGAGTACCTTGTAGGTAGCGTTCAGTAGCGTGACTGCACGGTAGTTGCAGCAATCTAACTTGTTGCCTTTTTTGTACATAGGGCACATTGTACCCTCCATCCACTCCTCCGGTACTAGCTCTTTCTCCCAAATTTTGGCAATAATCCAGTGTAGCGCCTTAGCCAGTGATTCGCCACCGTGTGCAAACAGTTCGCTGGAGAGTTGGTCTGCTCCAGCCGCTTTGTTGTTTCGCCGTCGTCCTTTGTTACATCGCCGCTAAGGTGCTCGTCATAGTACTGCTTCCACCTTTCAATCACCTCACACTTGTTCATGAGAAGGTTGCCGTCCAGGTCCCTGCATAAGTTGGCTTGAGCCACATAGTTTTTGCGGGAACTGTTCACCTTCTCGTATAATTTCCGTGTGCCATTCGCACGGTACAATTCCTCCAGCACCGCGCTTCCTGTTGGCGCTTCTTCTACCGTAGGATCGACTTTGGCGTCTCCTGTTCCGATTTAAGATTTTCAATTAACACTTTTAGACCTTTTCTTCAGAAATTTCGTTCATCGTCAAAATCAATACAATTTGATTTTAATTAAATGAGCCGTTGAGAGCAAAAGTGGTACATGTGCCATTAAGTAAATTTTTCAGGAGACGCGGTAAACTAAAATACTCAAATAGTAAATTATTTACAACATTTTTTTTCAACACAACTGCACTAAATCATTGCTGGAAAGGTTTCAAAAGACGGTACATAAAAGCATAACGAGTTATGGTTGAGAAACTTACACAAACTTCAATGGAAAAACATGTACCACTTTTGATCTATGGGAAAAATAATGACAACCAGAAAACTTTGAAAGCAAAAGTGGTACATGTCCAGTGTCAGCATGAAGGATGCATTATAGCTCTCTAATCTTAGGACATAGAACATTCATGTCTTCAGCAGAGTTGTCCAAGTGATTGAGTACTATAGAATGATAATCTGTTTGTTGAGGAATTCTGTCTCTTCGTGGCGCTGGTGTATATGTGTTTGGTGACAGCATACGAGTTGATACTGAAATAGGTGAAACACTAGCGCCACGTAGTGAGAAATTACCAAAGCAGACAGATCTTCATCTGAAAGTACTCAATCACTTGACCAACTTTGCTGAAAACATGATTGTTTTATATCCTAAGATCCTCGACTTACAATTCATCTAACATGCACAGACTGGACATGTACCACTTTTGCTCTCAACGAAATGGTGATTATGTTAATTACCAAAATTTGTGTTGGCTATAATTTTGGTGTAGGTTATCAGATCTCGGTTTTTCTTGGATATTCTAGTACATTATTGCGTTCTGCATCAATTTATGCAAAAAAACCCAAAAAGTGTAAAAATGGCACATGTACCTCTTTTACTCTCAACGGCTCAAATCTTGTATATCGTTTATCATATGTGCGGCCATTTTGTGCCACCCTATTTCCATCTCTGTTGCATCTCGAGTCATTTTTTCATTCTTTTTCAGCTTTTGTTCAACAAATGTCCAATATTTCATAGTTCAGCGGAATTAAAGGCAGATAGGTGGATTGATGCCCTTTTCGAAGGGTTGTTTCTTTTTGATAAAGAGGTCATTTTATGATATCAATTCTTCATGTTATCTCGAGACTGCTGTTTCATAAGGGCCTATCCAAAATGTGACTATTGAATGAAATATTTTATTAAGGCAATGGCTCCTATATTCATCTCATCACTCTTATTCGTCCAACTTACCTTTAAATATTACTTTATTCAACTGAAATTTCCAGCCACTAGACTAAATCGAGAGTCAAAGTAAGTGATTCTTAATGAATCGAGTTTTATTGTTCGAAATTTTGTAATCTACTGTACATTGAGGTAAGCTAAACATTTTCAGAATATGAACAACTATGCAGAACTTGCCAACTTTCACTAAAGTTTCATACAATAAATAGTTGCCAAAGAGTTAAACTTGATATTTTGTCACAAAAAAAAAAAAACTAACTAAATATTCTTCGAACTTACAAGTTGTTAAAAAACAATTGGCTTTTCAACATATTTATAACCGTTAATTTTAATGTAATGTCGTAAGAATTTGTTGCATATTAAATAAACATGTTTTACTATACGTAAAGAAAACTTGACCACATAATTTAAAATTCATAAATGCATAAACAGTTATCATTGAATCAAATATTTTGACCTTAGAATTCTATCACACGAGCATATTGGGAATGATTTAGCGGTAATTCATATGCAAATTGATTGATTCGATTATGCTAACAGTTTAAAAATGCACTATTTCAGAACACCGAAAGCAATCCACCAGCCGTGCGAAAGCCGGCGTGTGTCCCGCAGTGGCTCGGTACCGAATCTGACAGCCGACAAGCTACCTGCTCCCCTAGCGGTTGAATCACCTGCTTGTGCCAGGTCAGTAGTTCGACATCACCATCGCGGGTCGCGTGTCAGTAGCATGGTTCATCGATCTACACGTGAAACCAACGGTAGCTTGTTGCATCCTGGTACACTGCATCAGATGCATCGGCATGCACAGTCTGTGGATGAGCCCGAGCCTTTCATGAGGTAATACATTTTCCTATGTATGCTGCTGCTGTGTAGCGAACGATGGATCTGATTAACATATAAAATTAAACTATACTCAACTATGCCATTACTCTTCCTACAGACATTCGAACCAATCTGGTTCACACGGATCGATGCACTACGGCTGTTACCCGAATGACGTACCAGCTGTGCAAAAGTTGCGTGACAGAAACAAGCGCTCGGACACGGCCCGAAAACATGTCCTGTCGCGGCAAACCAAGTTCGAGAAAGACGAGCCGTCGGCCAGCCCCAGGCACAATCCCTTTGCCGTCAGTCGACGCTCATCGACAATTTCGAATGCCTCCTCCAAAATGAATCGAAGCAGTAGACGTGCCTCAACCGTTTCCAAGACACCGAGCGTTGATTCGCGGGGAGCGCTTTCTACGGCGGAAGTCAATAGTCCAGACCCGTCGGTGCAGGCAATGACACCACGGAAAGCTAACGGGATAGGCCAGATGTCAACACCGCCGGTTGAGAGAGAATGTCGGTAAGTGTGTTGTTGCTTCAATCTCGCATATCTATTGCCATTAGGATATGTTTTTGCAAAAATATAACGCGAATGCACATTAGTTAATAACCTGCTCATCTAAGAAACCACCAAGTTCATTACCTCCAAACCTTAGAGGCAGTAAATTATTGCAATTGTCGAGACGGAACGCAAATGGGTCTAGCCTATTAATGTGATTCACTGGTAAAAGGACGCAAGCAAAGTAGTAATTAATCTACATTTGCTTTTCGCTCACCAAAAAACAGCCTCTGTCGGTGCATATATTTATTTGGTGCTTAGCTTTATTTCCAACCAAATAATTTGCCCCCTCTATGATGACGCTAACTTCTCGTAGCGAGAGACTGGCTGCTTTCTTGTAATAAACATGACCTTTTATCGTGGCACAACAAAAATCATCCACCAACCATAAAACAGTCATCCAAATGTAAACTCCCTGCTGCGAGCTTACCAGAATAGTGGGTACAGTACTGAGTCACCATGACTTTCTCATTTGTTCTGCTACTTTAGCCCGGGATACGGGAGCGCAACCGAGACGTAGGGCAAATGACACTAATGGCTACATTTGAGCGAATGGTTAGTCACCTTTTCCGTTTGCTTACATTCACTCTAGCATCTGTTGCTCAACATCAACACACAGGAAGCCGGTAGAACATGCGGATAATCATGGAAAAAGCGAGTTCACTTAGACGAAGTAAAAACTGGCACGTGTTGCGTTTTCCAATGGTAGCTTACTTTACCGAAAAAGATGTATGTGACGTGGTAATAATATGGCCAGATAATATAGAAAAATGAGATTGAGTGCTCGAGGTCATTTGAGGAAAGCAAGAATGCTTATTTATGTACATACACTAATTTCCGGGGCATTGCCCTTTAATTTACATTGAGCGGACACAACCGATTTTGATTCGGGACTAAAATTTACTACTAACTATATGAGCAGCTTGTGATGAATATTCATGCAACCAGGTCTCTTAAGAACTTGGTTTGGTTTCATGCTCTAACAAATGTTTCTATTAGTGTTTACGTGTTACGCTTCAAGTAGCGGCAAACCAGTTTTTTTGAAGCTGGTAATGATGTTATCTTCTTCACCGTATGATTATTGCGCATCATTCCTCGGTGCATCATAGTTAACAACGGGAGGAAAGTGACTATGGGCGGATGCCATGTTGGAAGTGTCCTGTTTACGATAGATAGGAAAAACTGGATTTAAGATGCACTGTTGCAGAAGAATTATCATCGTTGATTGTGTCTTTTGTGAAAAACGACAAACTTTCAATACCGATGGTGGTATGCATATTTTTTACAATAATACAACAATTCCAACACTGCCGCTCATGGCAAGTCCGTCCCAATTGCATTTTTAGCAATTTTGAGTTTATTTATGGAATCAATTCCTTTTTATATCTACTTTCGATAAAACAAATATTTTTGAATACTTCGTTCTGAGGAGCTATGAAAACAATAGCAAGTCTGTTTGTCCCACAGCAAAAGTGATCGCAAGTCGGTGATATTTACCACCACTTATGGCCTTCAGGTTTAGAATTGGATGTACCAAGTGATATTCGATAGGAGGTTTGATTGAATTTTACGCGTTCTAAATCGGCTACATGTGGCTCTAGCTGATAGTACAATGTTATCTTCAAAACAAAGTTTCCACCAGTAGCTTCCTTCAGCTGTGGTTTGTTGACAGTGAACGCAAACATTTTCCTAAACTATAGGTGTTCTTTCATATTTGCTACCACTGCTACGTGGAAGCTGTCCGCCGTCACGAATGTGTGACCGCTCTCAGGGAAATTTAGAACAAGTTCCTACACCTAAACTGATTTTGAATTTATCAGTAGTATCAAATGTAAAAACAAAATCTTATTTCATTTTGAGCGGCGCAGTTGGTGCATTGTGTTATGCTTCTCACAAAAAACTTGTTTAATAATGCACGAGAGTTGGTCATTTATGAATGGACCAGCGATGGATTCATTCCAAACGCAAGCTATAGCACCGCAATCGATTTGCAGTAGTTTGTTTTTTATCACCGGTCGTAGCTGGCTATGGGACTGACTTGCTATCATTCTGGCTACGTACCGTAAAAGTAATCGCATGTGAGTCCCAGCATATGATTTTTAACAAATTTTAATCAAATTCAGTGTTTATGCAAGTTTTATGATGCAATAGTGTTAGATTGTCATTGCAGTACTAAATTCTGTTGATGGTCTCGATTGAAAAAGCATTTAAGTGCAAAATTTCACCTAAAGCGTTATGATTTTTAATTGCTGTTTTCTCGTCAGCACCAAAAAGCAAGTGGGACGGACTTGCTATGAGCGGCAGAACGGATGTTGTGAAAAAAAAAATCCAACAACAATTCATATTGAACTTTTTTTTTTTCTTCACCTATCGTTCATTTGACACGGCACAAATACAATTTAATGTTTAACGGCGCCAATTATATCTGATGACTTAAATTCTTTAAGCAAATTTTTTATCCTCGCTGCCGACTACGAGCTGAAATTAAGTCTATCTTAAAACTAGCATACATTTTTCAATCAATGTTTTGTAGTTGAATGGTCGTCTGATGATCGTCGAATGGCCATGGATATGCAGCATGTATGGATTTATTCTGCAAAGCCACGATGTCATGAGCTGGGACAGGGGCATGTAATCCTCGGATCCTGGAAGTATTGTGCGGGGTTCAGTTGCTGGTTATGGTTCGTTGTTGTTGTTCGCTGTTGTTCAAGCCAAGATATCGCGAAAGGCCTCGGGTTCTTAGGTCCTAGCGGATTCGTGTGGGGTTCAGTTGACTATGACGTGTTCTTGCCGTTTTGTTGAATGTGGATGGAAAGGAATGGGACTAGACTGGGGTGGGATGGATTTCAGGAAAATGTATATAAGGGACATGTAGGGTAGGTCACGACTCGCCAAGACATCACGAACAGTAACAGCTGATCCTCTACCCTCGGCCCGGAGGGAAGTTATTAATTTAGACCTGGCGTCACGGTGTACACGGCATGACCAAACAACGTGCTCTATGTCCTGATAACCTTCACCACAGGCACAGATACCACTTTCCCCGAGCCCAATACGACGGAGATGCGTATCAAATCTATAGTGATTGGACATAAGCCGCGACATCACGCAAATGAAATCTCGACCTACATCCAACCCCTTGAACCACGGGCTCGTCGATACCTTGGGGATAATGGAATGTAACTACCTTTCCAGTTCCCCTCTAGTCCAAGAATTTTGCCAACTGATGATCGTATTCTGAAGTACAAGTGCGAAAAACTCATTAAAAGCAATTGGTCTTTCATAAATTTCACCGTTTGTTGCGCCCACCTTAGCCAAAGAGTCCGCTTTCTCATTACCCGGTATCGAGCAGTGAGAAGGGACCCACGCTAAGGTAATCTGATACGATTTTTCGGATAAAGCACTCAGATGTTCCCGTATTTTCCCCAGGAAATACGGAGAGTGCTTAACATCATTCATCGATCGGAGAGTCTCAATGGAGCTGAGACTGTCCGTAAAGATGAAATAATGGTCCGTGGGCATTTTTTCGATAATCCCTAGGGTGTACTGAATTGCAGCTAATTCTGCGACGGAAACAGAAGCAGGATTATCGAGTTTATGGGAGACGGTTAAATTGTTATTGAAGATACCGAAGCTAGTGAACCCATCGAGAAGTGATCCGTCAGTGTAGAACATATTGTCGCAGTTGATGTTTCGATATTTATTGGAAAATATTTTGGGGATCTCCTGCACGCGTAAATGATCCGGGATTCCTCGAGTTTCTTCTATCATGGATGTATCGAAAAACACAGTAGAATCAGAAGTGTTTGATAAGTTGACACGAATTGGAATATTCGAAAAAGGGTTAATATTTTGGGACATGTGATTCAAATACAATGTCATAAAACGGGTTTGAGAATTAAGTTCGATTGACCTCTCAAAATTTTCAATCACAGGACGGTTCAAGACCTCACATTTGATAAGAATACGAGAAGACAGGCTCCAGAAGCGGTTTTTCAATGGTAGAACTCCAGCTAAGACCTCCAAACTCATCGTATGGGTCGATTGCATGCAACCCAAGGCGATACGCAAACAACGATATTGTATTCGCTCCAGTTTGATCAAATGTGGGTTTGTTGCGGAGCGGAAGCAGAAACACCCGTACTCAATGACAGACAATATCGTTGTTTGGTAAAGCCTTTTAAGGTCTCCTGGATGGGCTCCCCACCATTGTCCGGTTATTGTACGAAGAAAATTCACTCTTTGTTGACATTTTTTCATCAGATACCTCACGTGACAACCCCAGGTGTCTTTAGAGTCGAACCAGACACCAAGATATTTGTGTACCAAAACCTGAGAAATCGTTTTACCCATCAATTGTGTTTGAAGCTGAGTATGTTCATGCTTCCTAGAAAAAACTACTATCTCAGTCTTCTCCGGAGAGAATTCGATACCTAGCTGTAAAGCCCAAGCAGACAAATTGTCCTTGCAAATCGGCAGCTTTGGCTCCTGTAACAGAGACCACGCTGTCGTCTGCAAGTTGTCTTATCGTGCATGAATTTGCCAGACATTCGTCGATGTCATTTAGATAAAAATTGTACAGAAGGGGGCTTAAACATGAGCCCTGGGGAAGACCCATGTAGCTAATGCGAAAAGTTGCCAAATCGCCGTGCGTAAAATGCATGTGCTTTTCGGACAACAAATTGTGCAAAAAATTGTTCAAAATTGGCGAAAATCCTTGTCGGTGAAATTACGAAAAAATGTCAATCGAAACGGAATCAAAAGCCCCCTTAATGTCCAAGAACGCAGACGCCATTTGTTCTTTGCGAGCATACGCCAGCTGAATATCTGTTGAAAGCAACGCAAGACAATCATTCGTCCCTTTGGCACGGCGGAAGCCAAATTGAGTATCTGATAGTAGACCATTTGATTCGACCCAATGGTCTAAACGACGGAGTATCATTTTTTCCATCAATTTCCGGATACAGGATAGCATTGCAATCGGCCTATAAGAGTTGTGATCAGAAGCTGGTTTCCCTGGTTTTTGGATGGCGATCACCTTCACTTGCCTCCAATCCTGCGGTACAATGTTTTGCTCCAGGAACTTATTGAACAAGTTCAACAAGCGCCTCTTGGCATTGCCAGGTAGATTCTTCAACAAGTTGAGTTTGATTCTATCTAACCCAGGCGCGTTATTGTTACAGGACAGAAGGGCAACTGAAAATTCTGCCATCGTAAAAGGTGATTCTATCGCGTCGTGGCCCGGAGACGCATCGCGAGCAATGTTTTGCTCAGGAACAGAGTCCGGACATACTTTCCTGGCAAAATCAAATATCCACCGACTTGAAGACTCCTCGCTTTCGTTGACCGTTACGCGATTCCGCATTCTTCGGGCTGTGTCTCAAAGAGTGCTCATCGATGTCTCCCTCGACGTCTCGTTTATGAACTGATGCCAATATTCGCGTTTCTTTGCTTTAGCCAAGCTCTTAAGCTTGGTATCAAGCTCCGAATACCGTATATAGTCGCCAGGTATACCTCCCTTCTGGAAGGCCAAAAACGCGTCGGATCTTTGCGTGTAGACATCGGAGCACTCTTGGTCCCACCACGGAGTGGGAGGCCGTTCTTTGATCGTTACGCCGTGATATTTCTTCGTTTGGGGTTGCAACGCGGCGTCGAGAATCAAGCCCGCGAGGAGGTTGTATTCTTCAAGTGGTGGATGATGTTGAATCGACTCGACCGCTTTTGAAATCATTTCCTCGTATAACTTCCAATCGACATTCCGTGTGAGGTCATACGGAATGTCAATTGGTCGAATGCGAGTTAACCCGTTAGTAATTGAAATAAGAATAGGCAAATGGTCGCTACCGTGAGGATCGAGGATTACCTTCCATGTGCAATCCAACCGTAGCGACGTCGAACATAAGGATAGATCCAAAGCGCTTGGGCGCGCTGGTGGTTTCGGGATACGTGTCATTTCTCCGTTGTTTAAAATAGTCATGTCGAAGTCATCGCAAAGGTTGTAGATTAAAGAGAAGCCGTTATCATTGTAAGGGGAACCCCAAGCCACACCATGAGAGTTGAAGTCTCCCAAAATCAAACGTGGCGAGGGAAGAAGTTCTATTAAATCAAAGAGCAGCCGTTGCCCAACCTGTGCTCTGGGAGGAATATATATTGAAGGAATACAAAGCTCTTTACCTTGTATTGTCATTTGACATGCGACAACTTCGATGCCTGGAATCGAGGGGAGGTTAATACGATAGAAAGAATAGCACTTTTTAATCCCTAAAAGTACTTCTCCATATGGGGTGTCTCGATCAAGGCGAATAATATTAAAATCATGGAAGTTGAGATCAATATTTGAAGTAAGCCAAGTTTAACAAAGGGAAAATGCATCGCATTTGTTTTTATTTATCAAAACTTTAAACGAATCAATTTTTGGTAAAATACTTCTACAATTCCACTGTAAGACAGAGATAGAATCCTTCATATACGCAGTTGAATTAGGCATCGAAGGATACAATCGCTGCAAGGAGGGGCCATTGGGCAGACAACTGCTTCAAAAATGTTCTAACTGTTGGGAGAAATGCTGTGAGAAAAATTTTAATTGGATCGGGTACATTGAAATCCAAATCCAAGAAACATGTGAGATTTCGTGATGATCGTACCGTTTCTTTGCACGTTTGCTCTTCGTACTGCTTCTGCAATGGCGATGTTGAACAGTAAGTTGGAGAGCGCATCCCCCTGCTTCAGTCCATCCAACGTTACGAACGCGGCTGGTGTCTCGCCAGCTATCCGCACGCATGATTTAGTTTCGTATGGAAACCGTGTTCCAGCATTATCTGCCACAGCTCGTTTCTTTTCACTGAGTCGTATTCCGCCTTGAAATCCACAAACAGATGGTGCGTCTGCAGGTTATACTTCCGGAACTTATCGAGGATCTGCCGCAGGGTGAAGATTTGATCCGTCGTGGAACGCCCCTGTCGGAAACCAGTCTGGTACTCGCCAACAGAGGATTCCGTTAACGGTCTTAATATGAAGAACAGGATACGGGAGAGCACTTTATATGCGGAGTTGAGCAACGTAATGCCTCGATAGTTGCTACAATCCAACCGATGTTCCTTCTTATAGATAGACCATATGAGGCCTTCCAATCAGTCGTTCGGCAGTCTCCTGGCTCTCAGTAAGCAGGTTGCCGTCCTTGTCATTACACATGACCGACACAGGGAATTTCCTGATTCTGACGGTTCTTTAGTAGCTCCGCACCTGCCCCTCGTACTTGCGCTTCTCCCGACGGTGGGTTTTATTTTCGGCAGCTCTTGCCTCCCTGTACCTTTTTCTGTGAGCATGCGGCTCGTGGCACGTTTCTTCTCATCTGTCGCTCTCTGGCATTCGTCATCAAACCAGCCGTTACGCTGTTCGATGGCACCGTGGATACTGCTCCACAGCCCATTTATGTCCACCACTCCTTCATCCTGCTGTTCTGCGGTACGTTGATCCAGCTCTCTGGCGTATTCTGCTGCCACACCATCAGCTTTCAAGTGCTGAATGTTGAAACGCGTCGTCCTCTCTGTGTGAGATTTCAGCACGTTCGACAACCGTGCGCGGATCTTACAAACGACGAGATAATGGTCAGAGTCAATGTTTGGTCCCCGAAAAGACTCAACATCAGTAACATCTGAAAAATGCCGACCGTCATTCAGATCGATCTGGGAGCAGGCTTCTTCATTTGGATGCCTCCAGGTGTGTAACCGAATATTCAAACTTAGAAAATCGGAGCTACATGGGGCCATTCCTCTGGCCGCGGCAAAGTTTATCAGCGTCAGGCCGTTTACATTGGTTGACGAGTGGAGGCTATGCCTTCCAATGACCGGACGGAAGAATTCCTCCTTCCCAACCTGTGCGCTTGCGTTTCCGATGACCGTCATCTAGTTTCAAAAATGGAAAGTTTCCACAGTGCGCCACCTATGTATCGACATGAGCAACTGTTTTAGTGTCGCCATCTACATTTTAAGTGCAAAAGCTGTTGCGGTGCCGCCATCTAGTGTTCAAAATGAAAAGTTTCCACAGTGCGCCACCTATGTATCGACATCAACAACTATTTCATTGTCGTCATCTATATTTAAAGTGTAAAAAGCTGTTACGGTGTTGCCATCTAATATTTTTTCTCAATTGAAAATGAAAAGATATTAAATAGAATAAAAACGTATATTGTTAATAAAGGATAATGCTAGCTGTTGAGTTATGAATGAAAAAAAAAGAGGAGAAATACAACTAACCTTTGACTTCATCGGATTTGTCGTTTGTCGGTGCGTAGGTGTTGATTAAACTGTAGTTGAAGAATTTTTCCCTTTATCCTCGACACGCATATATGGTCATCTGCGGGCCTCCACCGGATGACTCTTGTTTTCTGATTTCCCAGCACTACGGAACTGACGCCCCGTTCCGCTGCTTTGCCGCCACTGTAGTAGATGTGGTACTTGAAAGAGGTGTGTGCAATGGGGTCTACTGCACGGAATTCCCTTTCTCCGGAATTTGGCCACCGAACCTTCTGAATCACTGCGATTTCGACTCCCTGCCGCTGTAGTTCTTGAGCAAGCAAGCCAGACCGCGCCGGTTCATTGAGAGATCGGACGTTCCAAGTACTCAATTTCCAATCGTTTACCTTAATCTTTTTCCGTATTCGTAGCCTAGGTCTTTGCCGATTGATTCGTTCCGTATTTCTATTTTCGTTGTTCGTGGTTCGAAAAAAGGTTTCGGTATGCTAACATACCAGGGTCGAGATACCTACCTCCTGCTGATGGGACTACCATCTTAGGTGTAGCTGGCGGGATACAATACTCCATAATTCACCCGCCCACTCCGGGTCAAACGCTGTTGTACGCCGCCCCTAATATGGGGACACAGCCGCGTACGACCCCCTTCCCAGTCAGCATACGACCATAGTTTCCACCGGGGGCTGGTTACCCGATATGACACAAAATTTGGAAAAAATACTCAATTTTGTAAATTAGATATATCATCGGTTAGCAAATATTAGTAAACCATGATTTTTTTCTAAAAATTGTCTATCAAAAAATGTTTTTTCCTGAAATTTTGGAAGGTGTAATTTTTTTGTGTTTTCGTGATATTTCAATTTGAGTATAATCATAAATTTCATGTAAATATACAATTGATATGTATTTATTGCACGGAATACACAGTCCAGTGCTCTGATACTCTGACGTTTCTCTGTGTAATAAGAACTTCAATCTGACGTTTAGTTTAGTTCGCAGTTTGGTTGCAAAGATGGCGTTTCAACACCAACTTTTTATTCTTACACGCTAGAGCTTTGCAGTTTTCGACAAAGTCTCAGATCATAAAACTTTATGTAACTTCGTAGAAGACACATAAAATTTGTAGAATTAAGAAAAATATCATTATATCTTGAATTAATTTTTTCATTACTATATTATTGAAAGTGGTTGTCATTCCGAGATTGTTCTGATTTATTAAGGGAAATTAAAAAAAGTTACGTTTTATCGAGTTACGTTATATCGAGGTTGCCTTATATCGAGGTATGACTGTACTATAAACTTATCTGTTTCTTACATTAAGAACATCAAAAAAACGAAGCAAAACAGACAAAATATCTTTGCTACACTAAGTGATATTGTAATTTTACGAGCTTCAGAAAAATTATAAAGAAAATAGAAAGACTCCGACTTATTCTATGTTAGAAATATTGATTAATCTTGTTTTTATTAATTTCCTAATAACAGTATATGCTTTTCTTACTTTGTCATAATTGAATAAATCTAGTCTTCTGCTTTGTTTTCGAATAATTTTGAAAAGTAGTATGAATTTGCAAAAGACGAACTCTATCGTTGATTACTTTAAACCATGCGTCTCCATTAAGCAGAGCGTGAAAAGGCAACGCATTATCATTCAGTTCGGTATTTATTCAACAATGAAAAATGTCTGCACACAAATCCCATGCTTCTAAAATACACCACGCATTGCAACTGCTTTTTAGTCTCGGCACTATCTTAGTCAGTTCGAAAAGCTTTGGGATGCAATGTTTAACCTCCTATCTAAGCTCAACTAAGATCGTTACGGAACATAAGTTTTGTCGTATAGAATAAACATAATTCATTTGCACTTGAACCATATTTATCAGTGTATAATCTAAGCCAGAAATTTCATAAACTGTGAAAAAGCCATAGTCAAAATCTTGGCAATAATTCCCGCATGATGGTTTTCTAAATTTATATTGTTTGCAGCCTTTGGCAATTCCAGTCAAACAATGAAAAACGTATATGCAGATTTATCACTCGACATTGCAAAATCCAACCAAAGGCCGCAAAATCTATCACCTTGCCATCTGATCCTGTACGATGATAGTAAAAAGTATAGTTTCATGCAGTTGTGTGCGCCAGCTAATTCAAACATTGTTGATGGACGAAGGCTTTGCAAAACACATCTAATATCTTCTTAGAGCCATCTGCAACGGATATTGCCGTCATTCCTCTCTAGGCATCCTTCGCCGGCAAACGGAATTTCCATTTTGGGGGCAAATTTCGACACCCATCACGTGCTGTGTAAATTTGCCGCTAGGTTGCTCTTGTTATGGCTTCAGCGTTTCTGCACGCTCTGTCCTGGTGTGTTTGAGAACGGTGAAAGGCTCTTGGGATCGGCCAAGCAAAAGCCACTTCCGTGTTTGCTGAGACGGTCAATATGTGTCCTTCCCAAGTGGTTGATCTTTTCCAGCAGACTGAATCACATTTGAATCATTCTGCTTGCATTTAGATGACTCGAGAATAGCCAGAACAGGAGAAGCCAAATGTGTATAATTGATGAAAATTAAAACGCCAAACTTGTGTTCTGCACCAGCTGGAATAAACGACACAGTTAGGTTGGTGAAATGGGAAATTTTTGAGCTCTACTAAGCGACAAAACAAAAAACATTTCTGCACTTGTCATTTCAGTTTTTCAAATCTATTCTGTCCATTATAAGTAAGCAGCATTTGTTGATAAAATGAAATTTTTTGTTTTCTTCCCATTTCAGAAGTCAATTATCCATTTGCTCGGAACCAACTATCGGACAGCGTAATTTGTCGTGTCAGTCGAGCTTAGAGCCATGTCTTCCCGAAGAAGACAGCCCAGAACAGGATGAACCTCAGCCGGGTATTAGTTCTGTAAGTGGAAACCCCCCGCATCAGCCCAGTGAGGTAAGTCATCAGATGGTTCCGATCGACAACAGTTCCGGTATCAATTCATCGCCACCGGTGGCTCGGCCAGATTCGTTAGTGCTATCGGGTCGCATGATGATGGCTAATAGCGACACCGGCGAGAAAACAAGCCGTTTTTTGCACCGAAGCAATTCGACGAAAAGTTGCCGTAAGCCGAAACCGAAAATAAAAAGCAAAAAACTAAGCAACGAATTCGATCAGATCTATGTGATTAGTTCGACTAGCAATGAGGCTCAGTGGGTGGTTGTCCAGGGGGACACCGGATGTAATCGTTATCCTAATTTCTATCACACACGTGACGACGAATATTACGATTCGATCGAAGTTATTCATGAAAGGCGTAGTAAAAATTTTAGTAAGTTCAACAGTGTATGTGATGAGTTGCAGCAGACTACAGACGTGCAGCAGAAGCAGGAAACGGCGGAGGAACAGGAGCAGCCCACCAGCTGTTGCCCAGTCGGTGAAAGTCTGGGAGCGAATAAATTCAGTGTTGTGGCTGATATTTCACCGGCTATGGCAAATCTTCATCCTGCTGACAGCCCAGAAAAGTCTCTTCCCGAAAAAGCAATCATCAAAATGACTGCCTTCGATAGCAGTGCAGATAGTGCGGAGGGAAAGGACGATACATTCGAGTTTGCTGATGACGACGCTAGTAAAGAACAATATACATTGGATCACAACAGTTCGATTCAACGGTATGACACAGTTATCTACAATGCTACTTCGAGCAGCATCGAGAGTGCAGATGCAGGGACAGATACTGGTTGCAGTCATGAAACTGTCGATGTTGAAAACGTGAAAACTAGCAGTAAAGATAAGTGAGATTTGCGGCAGGACCGTCAATAAGTACTATCGAAATGCTTACAGGGTACTAATGTGAAGTGTACTAGGAACGAGTGTGTGTGTGAGGGTATGAAAGTGCATCCTTATTTTAATTATCGGATAGTTTGAGTATTGAAAATTAAACCTTTGAATTTGAAAATTGAAATATTAGTTGCTTGTTTGATATTGCAATATTTATTTTTAACTAAGCTTAATTGATATTTGAACTTTGAACAACTTTAAAGCTGCTGTAAAGTCATTCTTATGTCTTACACTTCAGAGATTTGATTCGACAGCATATTCACAAGGGGATACTCACTGATTGCTTTTAACTAGGAAAATGCTGCACGGAGCACGCTAAGCGGATTAACCCTTTCTATTACTTTGAGAATAAATTGTTCGATTGTCAGGTGATATTTTGTCGCGAATTATAGTATAACAATTATATTAAAAGAATTTTAGCAAAAATGTTTAAAAATCAATGAAAGATGTGGAAACGAAGCAATGATTGCTGCTTTGGTAATAACAAAAACATTAAGTGAATTGTTCAATTTGTTGTTTGTACATATCGTTTTCTAAATAATTCTACAACAAAATTTGTTACAAGATTTTAATATGAATTTATAATCTAATATATCTCAAAAGGATTTATATAGTACCCACTAAAAGTAGTCCACAAATGTCACACTATTTCTTATAAGAAAATAAGACTAATTTAAATTTCAATTATGTCTATCCATCAAATCAATCATTTGGCTGAAAAATCGTGTCAAATTTTGTACTCACTAGCTAGGATAAAAACTTAATGCCTTATAAAGGGTTAAAACAGGTGCACAAATGGTAAGCATCAGCATTTCCTGCAATTTCGATTCTTGGCTGTTTCCGCAGTTGCAGTTTCCGGGTTTTGTTGGAATCTTTATTTCGGAATCTTTTGGATTGGAAAACGATAGAGAAAACATCATCGATGTGGAGCATTGCATTGGAATTTTCGTTATTTGCAATCTATTCCCTATTCCTAACGTCCAGGTTCCAACCCAGGTTGTGTAGAATAAGCAAATACATGTTTGACAATTTTCTACTATGATAATAGATAGGTTTTTTGCATACTTGATTAAACGACTGCCGATAAACTGCAACTTTAATTCTGGCGAAGAAAAATGTTTCTGAGGCAAGTAAAAAATATCTTCGAGTATACTTATCAGGGATGTTACGGATGTGATTTTTCAGACATCTGCAAATGCGGATGCACGTGCATATATGTGATTAAGGATGCAGATGTAGATACGGATGACAATTTTCATGCGGATCCGCGAATGCGGATATCCGTAGCATCTCTTGTGTTTAATTTTGTTTATTTCACATGACCATGTCCTTCCCCTTCCCCAGTGCACTGTGGTTCCCCCGTAGGTCCTAAAGCCAAAAATCAAATTTGTTTATTTTGGTATTTCTTCACCTCTCAGCGTCCTTCGTAGTCTGAAGCTAACAATGGCATCAATCATTGTATTGTATCACGAAGGAATTGTTAACTGTGGAGCTTGAAAGTGCGCATAGTTTTCACTTTTAAACAGCTGTAAAAAGTATGTTATTAGAGTAATTGAAATTTCACCCCTTTTCAGTGAATTTAAGTATTCCAAAGTGGTTTTGTGATATGGAGATCCAAAACAAGGAATGTTAAACTTTTTCTAGTGGTTTTAAGAATGTTGTATTGTGTTGTTAACGACTGAGCCAATGGTAAAATAGGTACATTTTGTTTGTTTTTGAATGTTTCTTTATGCTGTAATATTTTGCAACCCCTTTTCGACTAATACCGTATGACTTCAACATATTTATAGGTTCATTGCTTAGATGTACATTTTCCAAAATTCATATCTTTAAAATTTGAGCTGAAAAATCGGGTAGGTTTCATGAAAAGATACAAAATTTTTTAAAATCTAGTAGCTCATAACACCACCAATGAGAGAACAGTTCCTTTTCGTGGTCAGCTTAAGAAGAACGCAAAAAGATTTTTATTTCATCACTTTTTCTGACATTCTGACAAAATGTGAGTTATATTATTTTGTTCATTGTAATGTACTTAATATGTATAGTGCCATCTATACCTATAAAAATGCAGTCCAGTCTGTCTGTCTGATCCATATAGGCTCGGAAACTACCGAACCGATCGACGTGAAATTTGTATGTTGGGGTTTTAGGGGCCGAGAAAGGTTCGTATGATGGCTTGAGACCCCTCCCTCTTCTGGAAAGGAGGGCCCCCATACAAATGAAACACAAATTTCTGCACATCTCAAAAACTAACAAAGCTAATGGAACCAAATTGGTTATGTGGATGTTTTTAGGAGTAAAAAATATGTCCATATTGGTTCAACAACCCTCCCTCTTCTGGAAGGGAGGGGTTCCATACAATTGAAACAAATTTCCGCACATCTCGAGAACTAACCAAGTAAATAGAACCAAATTTGGTAGGTGGATGTTTTAAGGGGTAATAAATATATCCATAATGGTTTGACACCCATCCCTCTTCTACAAGGGAAGGGTCCCATACAAATGAAACTCAAATTTTGCACAGCTCGAGAACCAATCAAGCAAATATAACCAAATTTGGCAAGTGAATGTTTTTAGGTGTAACAAACATATCCATAATGTTTCGACACCCTTCCTTCTTCTGGCATGTCTCCAAATACCATTTCTAAATCCAAGATGGCGACTTCCGGTTTCAGAAAAACAGCGGCAAACGACCAAATACCACCCAACATGCGAATTTCCGGGATTGTTATGATGCACTGAAGCCACAAATCGACCTCAGACAACCTTTTGAATTGTAAGATAGCGACTTCCGGAGTCTGGAAAACAGCCGAAAATGGCCAAATACCACCCAATATGAGTGTTTCTTTAACCAGAATGACGCTCAGAGGCCAAAAACTATCTCCTAATGCCATTTTGAAATTCCAAATGGCGACTTTCGGTATCTCCGGAACCAGAATGATGCAAGGAGCTAAAAATTGACCTCAGACACTATTATGAATTGTAAGATGGCAACTTTCGGTTTCTAAAAAACGGCCAAAAATGGCCTATTTTCCATACAATATGAGTATCTTCGGAACCAGAATGATACAGAGGAGCTAGAATCGACCACAGACACCATTTTGAATTCGAAGATGGTGACAACCGGTTCCTGAAAAACAGCCGAAAATGACCAAATAACACCCAGTATGGGTGACGCTCAAGGGCCAGAAATTACCTCCAAATGCCATTTTAAAATCCAAGATGGCGATTTGCGGTTTCTGAAAAATAGCCTGAAGTGACCAAATACCAGTTCAAATTGTAAAATGGCAACTTCTGGGAAACAACGGAAATAACCGAAAACTACTACATATGGGTATGTCCGTAATCGAAATGATGTAAAGAAGCCAAGCATTGACCCTGTGAACCATTTGGAATTCGAAGATGACCACTTTCAGTTTCTGGAAAACAACGAAAATAACTGAAATGCACCCAATATATTTCCGGAATAGAGGTGATGTACAAAAGCCAAAAGTCGAGAATGTTGTCACTCCGATTAAACCAATCATTTCAAACGATATAAACAAATCGCAAGGAATCAATAAATTTGAAATGTTTAAAATTATTAAATTAAACACCAAAATAGGCGGGACGAAGTTTGCCGGGTCAGCTAGTATCAAATAAATTTCCACAATTTTCAAATACACATCAAGAAACACACCTCTTTTGTAGTATATAACTCATGAAATTTCTGCCGACGAACAATGGAAGTTCGATAAATTGCATTGTTAAGAATTAATAATGAAGACTTGTACTTTTAGATAATCCTTGACCACGAACCTATGAAAAATACTTCGAAATAGATATGATTTTTGGAATCAGCATCAAAAATACACTTAGTTTAACATTTTGAACTCAAGACATAGGAACAATATTTATGACCGCCCTTTCTAGAAAATGAAACCACTGTGCAGTGCAAAAGTGATATCAGTGAGCAGTAAATACAGCAAGGTAACTTTTTGTACAAATAAAGTGAATATAAAGTGATATTTTTTTCGCATGGTATGATGTGGATGCGAATACGAATGCGGATGTCAATTTTCATGCGGATGTTCCGCATTTGTCTCCCGTTTCTGTCTCCCGTGAAAAAGTAGTCCAAAGTACATTCCAGATTCCACATAGTGAGGAAATAAAGTATAGTGTAGGGGTACTGGGGGTAAGCCCGGCACTGAGGATAAGACCGTCACCCCTTGGATTTCACTAGAAAACGCTAAATAACTGTGTTTTGGTATATGTGAAGTGTTGGTATTTATTATTTTAGACATTTTAAGACACATCGAAGCCGCCTTGAAACGTCAAACGTCAAAATAATAGACAAAACACACGCTACTGCAGCTGATGCGTAAACGGATGTAATTTTTCGTAAGTGGAACTTAAGCTTTTATTCATTCGAAAACACTAAAATAATTTTTTGTTTCACTACAATTTATTGCCTGTATTGTTAGAAATACTCTTTTTTAAAAAAATGTGTGCTGTCGGGGTAACACCGTCACGCAGTGAGTGGGGTAAGCCCGGTAAGCCCGACATGGTCTGAGGTTAGTTGGATGTTACTGACACATATTTCTCATCTATTACCGATGTCTCGCTGCGTAAATAAATTAATAAATCGACTTAGAACCATGCACTCAAGCTCCTCTGTGAATTATGAATGATTCCAAGAGTTATTAGAGGTGTCAAATGTACTTAATCAGGGCACAAAACTGACCGCTTTCCCGGTGGTATTCGGAATATGCTCCGTTGGGGTCAAGGTGATCCTGGCTTCGATGAAACTAGTTATTTAAAGTGTCACGTGATAGGCTTGCCGAGTATTAAATTGTTTCATTGTTTGTACATAATGTTCACCGGAACTTGTTCCGGCAATCTCCCCAGAACCAGCTATCCGACAATAACCAAATTCAACAGTAACACACAGAAATGCAAGATCTCTTCCGAATTCAAATTGGTTCAGCTAATTCGAGTAAATTCATGAACAAACGTCGTTTTTATCTTAGTTTCAAAACATCACTATTCCTTGTAAAATAACAGTTTGAAAGTACTGAAGTCTTCATATCTTGTTGAAAACAATATGGGCAGTGATTCTGTGAAAGAAATATAGCAATATTTGCCATAAAGTCCTACTAAAGAATCATTTTCCTTAGGGGGCCGGGCTTACCCCAGCAAAATTAGAAAGTAAATATTTTCAACTCTTCTTATTGATTTTTAATCATTAGCTTCAGAGGGGCTCTCTGCGACCAACACTTCTAACGCTACAGACCTTCATTTTCAACGGAAAAAAATAACTGATCCATTTTTCTTATTCTGAATATAGATATAGCTTTCAATAAATTACCAAACATTCAGCAGATTTTTACAGCTAGAGAAGAAATGCGATCTGTCTATCATGGATAATATAAGCTCACGCAGTTGTACTCTACAAACAATTCGAGTTCCACTTACTTAGTTACCCAGTTACTTATTTATTTACTAACTTAGGCCGTTACAAATTTTATTTTCATTTTATGTCACCCCCCCCCCTTCAAAAATCTTGAATATTGGAAGGGGAAGAAAAAATGCTCATACCGTTTTATTCATTTTATTTGTTTTCCGACAGCGTTAATGCTTAATTTAGCAATTAACAAGTCCAGTGACAGAGAGAGTGTCGTCAAAAGGCAAGCGAAATGGATAATAATAATAATAAAGTGTTATTTTTCAACATTTATTTGAGTGCAAGTTACAAACGTCATACTTGCACACAAACATTTATCAAAGATATTTCTTTTTTTTTCGTCTCGGTGTGATTTATTTTTTGCTACCCCCTTCGCTAAGTTTGATAACCTTGGACATAAAAAGAATTCGAAATTTGTAGCAGCCTTAGTTACTTTTATGACGACAGATCATGAAGCTCTTATACCGAATTTAGAATACGACTCAATAAAACTTAGTATTGAGCTGCTCCTCCCCAGTCTGCGCTTACACCCGCTGCTCGGCATATTCGTCGAAAGTACATATACATCCAACGTGTGTGGGGTTTATACTAAGTTATCGGCTTCTTATCGGGTCTTTGTAAAATAATTTCTTAACTGATCCCTGATTTGCCATACGTGTTACCAAAGATGGCTAGAACAAGATATCTGACTCTTGCAGTATGCAGCGGACACGATTGTCACTGCGCGTGAACGAAAGTCGAACTAATTTGTATACTGGTAATTTGATGTTGACGGCAAGGTGGCACCAGGTGTAGTATTTTTTTCAATATCCTTGTATGGTCCTGCCATCTAACTTTCAATATCCTTATACGATGCTGCCATTGAGTTTTCACTTTCATCTGGCGGATTATGCACGATAAATCGATTTTGCTAATAATCAGTTTTATGCGCATTTAAGTCATCAGATGGCAGCACTACTCATTGTAAAGGTATCGTGAGTAAAATGTATGAAAAAACTGAAATTCAGGTATCTTGTTCTAGTCATCTTTGGTGTTACGTAGCCAGTACAATGTAAATTGTAGTGTTTTATTAGCATGACAAGTTCAGCACCCATTTCCATTTTCTATTTTGCCACCGAATAATAATCTCAAGATTCTACGCTTGAAGACCACAAATGTGCTGCCTTCTTTAAACAAACCTATCAGCCACTTCGAAAGCTTCTCATCCATCATCACCACGGCACCAACGCCTGTACGACTATCACGCGCTCTGGCAGTCACCGTGTGCTTCGTTTTGGCAGTGCTTATACAACAATATCGCACGCTTAGCCTAGAGGCTAATAGCGGTCTCGACCAATTAGATTATTAGTTGAGAGAATTCGTTATCGATATTGTTTTTGGCACATTATGTAGGATAAGTACAACGACACACCGTGCCCCAGTGCTAAGTCGAGAAAATTTCCAGCCCGAAAAGATCTACGACTCGATCGGGAATCGAACCCGATATCACAACCGTGTGGGAGAGCTAGCCGAACGACATCACTAACCACAGAGCCACGGAGACCACGAAGTGCTTATGGAGTCAAATTCTCATAACTTCCCTTTCAAATTTGTCTGTTAGAGCCGTAAAGGCGTCCTCCACAGTTCTACAACTGACACCGATAATGTCGATGTAGTTCACGAAGCCTAGAAGCATGAGGGCCCTTGTGATGATGGTGCCGCTCCTCAGCACACCAGCCTTTCATATAGTACCTTCTAAGGTTATGCTGTGACATGCAGTGTGGAGTGGTGGCTCTCACTGAAGCCATCCATCTCCGTAAGAGCCCAGAGGGACTCAGGTAGCCACCATAAAACACCCATTAGAGGATAGGTTTTGCAGCCCGGGACTGATCACGATCTGGGGGGTAGATGACGGTAACACTAATTGCGACCACCAGTCGGTGTGCTACAGCGTAGACCATAACGTGAGGCGGCTAGCGATAGGATCGTAATACCCAAAACTAGCGAAGGGTCGGCACCGGCCGAACAAACACCAGTGGTGTTACCGTATATCATTGAGAGACTATTTCCACGCCAAGATTCAAGTCACTGGTCTCCGGTTGTCGAACTACCACAAACTGTAAGTGATGGCAGCCATCTATAGGTTGGGGAGGCAGTAAGGGTTATGGATGAGGAACTCTTTGATATCGCAAACTCTTTGAAGGTGAGCAAGGCGCCGGGACTAGACGGAATTCCGAGCCTGGCCATTAAGCCGGCCATGAAGGTTGTCCTCGGGCGTTTCAGGACGGTCAGTCAGAAATATTTAGGTGATTGCCTGCCAGGACCAGGACCGAAGACCGGGAAACCACCAGGTGACCCATCGGTATATAGACCCATCTGTTTGCTAGACACAGCGGGTAAGGTGTTTGAGAGGATTATCCTCAATAGATTTGTGAGATTTACGGAAGGTGAAAATGGTCTATCAAGCAACCAGTTTTTTCCGTAAGGGTAGGTCTACGCTGGATGCTATTCTCTCTGTCACTAAGACAGCCGGGATAGCACTCCAACGTAAAAGAAGGGACATCCGCTATTGCGCAATTGTCTCACTCAACGTGAAAACGCGTTTAATAGCGCTAGGTAGGACGTATAGCTGTCAAACTACGGATTCTTAGCGTACTGGTGCTGTTGTATGAGACCCTGGAAAACTACTTCCAGAATAATATACTCGTTTACAACACAGACGAGGGTCATAAATGCGTTCCAGTCACTGCAGGAGTACCGCAAGGTCCTATTCTGGGACCGGTGCTGTGGAATACCATGTATGAGAGTGTGTTGAAACTAACTCGAGCCCTACTTACTTACTTACTTACTTACTTACTTACTTTCTTACTTTAATGACGACAGATCATGATGATCTTATACCGAATTTAGAATACGACAAAACAAAACTCGGTTTTGGGTTGATCCTCTCTAGTAACCCCTTACACCGGCTGCTCGGGCATCGTCGTCGACAGTACATATCCAAGGTGTGCGGCGTCTGTCCTGAAGTAATCGGCCAATGCTTGTCGGGCCTCGTTAAGATAACTGGTCGCTGATTTGCCATACGTGCTACGTGGCCAGTCCAATGTAAATTGTAGTGTTTTATCAGCATGACAATATCAGCGTGTGGGCCAGCGTCACTCAATTTTCTCGTCGGCCACCGAACATTAATCGCAAGATTCTATGTTCGAAGACTACAAACGTGCTGCCTTCGTATTGTACCTTTTAAGGCTATGCTGCGACAAGCAGTGTGGAGTGGTGGGTACCACCGAGGTAATCCGCCTCCGTAAGAATTTAGCAGGGACTCAGGTAGCTACGATAAAGCACCTTTTAGAGGTTAGGTTAGGACTGATCTTGGTTAATAGACGACGGTCACACTAATAGCGACCGCAAGTCGGTGTGCTATAGCGACCACAACGACAAGTAGAGCTAATGCTCCAACCATCCGCGGCTGGAAGTCATTGCACTTTAATGCCGATGTATTTGAGAAAGCAATTAGGAGAGAACGCCGAGGTGGAGAGTCCTACCCAAGTGCTGATCAACTAACTGCTATACTATCGCGACACCAACATGCCTAGGATTAGGCAGCCTTAAAAGGGAAGGGGGCCGGTATACTACCGTACCCATGCGATAGCAGACCATCGCAGAGCGTACCTCTGGGCGAGGCGAAGTTGCAGCGTGCGCGTACCGATATGCAAAGCAAGAAGCACTAGATCGCATTCGCACCTAATGGCTAATGGTAATGGCCAAAACTAGACAGAATCCAGAACCTGGATATTAGGACGGCCATAAAGATAGACCCCGGATTTTTCAAGGTGGTCATACAGAAAAGCTTAGATGATGGCCTATTCCCGGATAAGTGGAAGCGACCGGGAGAAATGGAAGCCTACTGCAGAAGGCCAGGAAACCACCAGGTGACCCATCAGCATATAGATCAATCTGTCTGCTAGACACAGTGGGCAAGGGCCTTGAGAGGATTATCTTCGAAGGACTTGTGAGTTTCACGAAAGGTGAAAATGGTCTATCAAGCAAAGAGTTTTTTTCCGCAAGGGCAGGTCTACGATGAATGCTATTCTCTCTGTCGCTAAGACAGCCGATATAGCACTCCAACGTAAAAGAAGGGACACCCGCTATTGTGCAATCGTCACGCTCGACGTGAAAAACGCGTTTAGTAGCGATAGTTGAACTACTTCTAGAATCGTATACTCGTTTACAACCCAGATGAGGGTGAGAAATACCGCCCAGTCACCGTAAGATTCCATCCTGGGTCTGGTGTTATGGAATACCATGTATGACGGTGTGTTGGAACTAAAGCTCTCTCTCTTTCTCTCTCGGAATGGTGGTTATCAGTCTTGCGGACGAAATGACTCTAGAAGGCTATGGTGAGGCCATAAAAATGGTCGAGTTGAAAGCTGTGCTTTCAATAAAAATCGTAGAAGACAGGACGTAGGTCATTGTGGTAAACAACCGCGAATCGGAGCAGGAGGCGAAAATTAGTACCGGTGGATGCACTAGAGCCCTAAAGCGATCATTTAAACTCTTAGGTGTGAGGGTCGACGGCAAGCTGACCTTTGGGAGTCACGTCGATGCAGGAGGGCTTCAACGGCCTTTGCAGCATTATTACGTAGAATATCCAATAGTTCAGCAGTATATGGCAACAAACGCGAATTGCTTGCCAGCGTAACCACATCCATTCAGGTATGGCTCATGTTCCGAGTCGCGTGTATCACACGGTGTCATATGAAGCAGTCCGTGTCTTGGCTGGCATTGTGTCTATCAGAATCATCGTCAAAGAAGACGCAAAATGCTTCGTTGGACGCGACATGAGGGACGATCAGCTTCAAGAGTCAGATGGCAGAGGGATTGATTCAATTCTACCAAGGTAGATGGACGCATAGACTCATACCGACGCTAGCCGGATAAATCGCGAGGTGACATGGGGAAGTCAACTTTAATCTGACACAAATTCTATCAGGCCATGGTTGCTTCAGGCAGTATCTACATAGGTTAGGCAATGCAGGTTTTATCGTTTCTCGGCACATATATATGGCAATAGAGCTGTATTTGCACTTGATCCTCAATACGCATAATCGGCCAATAATGGACCTCCACCTAATTACACGTTTCATTTACTTCATTAGTAGCACGAAACTGACGCCTCGTTCCGCTCTGTTGTAGCCCCTGTAGAGGGTGGTGGTATTTTGAAGTGCCTGTGGTCGGGTCTACTGCCCGGCATTAACGTTCTCCCTCTGACGCAGTCCTGCAGTCTTTTGCTGCTTTCTTTCAACACAACCGTTCCGATCCTGCATTCCTTTAATTTTTAACCACATCGAAAATCTAAATGGTCATCGGCCCAACATAGCTGTGGTTTCCCATTCACCCGTTTCGTCTGACTTGTTGTTGTACTATCAGAGCGTCGGAGGACTGAATTGCTCACTAGCTGCCTACAAACATGCGTGCTATAACATATACTCCATCACGAAAACGCCGTTAAATGGAAGTACGGTATCTAATTTACTGTCTGACGAATCATATGCTTTATTGTTCTCCGACAAACAGTGATAGGCTTTCAGTTAGTAGTATCCTGCTGGACATCTGGTCTTGTATCAAAAAATTTCCAAGTTACTCCAAAATTGACCACAACTCTGAGTTTCGATATCCTTGTCGTCATATACTTCTCTCCCAACCGTGTCAATGAGCGCGTAGTCATAGAGTAGCATATCAACTTTCTTACTTAAAGCAGGCTCACAGATAGATGCTTTGAAACAGATCTCTATGCTGCATTCGATAAAGTTATTTACGAAATAGCATTGGCTTAGTTCGAAGGTTTCGGCATTAACGATAGTGCTTATTCTTGGCTGCACTCCTGACTAACCGGAATATATTTGACGAAATAGGTGATTATGTTTTGTGCTCTTTGCTAGTGAAATCTGGCATTCCACAAGGTAGTAATCTTGGACCATTCCTGTTTCTGCTGTACTTGAACGATATAAACTACGTCCTGGAATACCAAAAACGTTCCACACGATCTGAAGCTTTACTACGTCAAAAAATCATGTGATACTTCCTAGCTATTTAAAATAAACAAGATGTCTTTGCAGCATGTTGTAAGACATGTTGCTTAACTTTATCCTTTATGTTTTGAGCGATAATACTATGAAAGCCAAGAAAACCGTTAAAACACTTGGAGTATTGCTCGATCTTGCATTAACTTTAAAAAAAAAGCCATATGTGGTTTCGAAAATTTGGCAAATTATTTCGATCGTTCTGGAACGGCCAGTTATATTTTTATGAGAGCTTCCCTTGTTATATTTGTATCACGTTATTTTCGTTTCATAGTTTGTTTTCAATTTTGATTATATTGCCAATTAGTGTGCGTGAGAGGAATTGTGAAAAAACTTTACTACCCAGAATGGATGAGCAACGCGTCAGGGAGAACCCAAGCTACACAACAATTAAAACAGGCATAATATTAGCAAATTACCACTAGCAGTAGTCCAGTATGACTTAGAATTAATGGAAACCTAAATTGTAACCCAAAAAAGTGCTCAAACCAAAGGCTGGAATTGAAATAAATGAACACAATTTAAACATTATATATAGGATAAACGTATTCAAACAAGTTTTGAACAGTTGTTTATACTTCAACTTGTTCCGTCACACGTGTCTGTTGTTCATCCTTTGACAGAAATCGGCCCATCGTCGTCCACCATTACGTAACCAAACATAACCATTGATCGCAAAAGAGGCCTCAAACGTTGTTGAAAGTCTATTATATCTTATAAAACATTAACTGCAAGTAGCGAATTGTGGGTGATTGCAAGTTGGAAGGAGAAAGTAAACTGTTAAAATAAACTACCGCGCAGAATGAAAACTGATGCCAAACATAGCATTTTCATATCAACCGTAGGTTTATACAAGCGAGAAATAAATAAAGAAAACTTGCAGACGGTAAAAGGATATGTACCTATAAGTAAGCATTCTATGTGAGCAAATAACTTTTTATCGGTGTTTTATTACCTTTTATGCCGTCCCGCCTGCCCACGTGATGCTTTTTTTTTCCACTGTCGTTAGTGTGTTTAAACCGGTTGATCTGAGTTCAGGAAAAAGAGAAACTTTGTGTATAGTTTTTGAAACGATGCCACTCAGCTAGGTATAGGCAGGGGTTGTGAATAGTAAACAGTTGCAAGCAGGTCGAGCAACATGATTTTCAATTGTTATGTTTCACAAACCTTTCCCCATTTGCTTGAGTATGGAAAACAAAAATACAGCAGAAGGCCAAACGGAGCAATTGCCACCATGTAGAAGAGTGTTTATTCATGACGTAGAATATATCAGTGACACGACTGTCATTCGAAACTGTTGTTAACTATAGACTGTCTGTAATGGAGGAGATGCTTCTTTTACACGATGTCTAGCATTGAAGTACACGCGTGTTCGTTGTTGTCTGTAAGAAAAGTCACCGTAGGCTCAAAACCTCGTTGAAAATGCGATGAAATAAATGTACTTTTGATGTATAGTTTAGAATTAAAATTTTTCGAAATTCCTCAAAGTGATATTGCTATTTCCGAATAGGTAAGGATACAATAAAAAAAATCTTCCACCTTATTTCTTTCGGCTTATTTTTTAGTGCAGTGCTGTTCAAGGACATTTAAAAATACATGAGTCCCACTCAGAGTGGTCTACGCAACACCTTTTCGGAATGATCTTACATTTATTTTCAGCAGCAGTACTAACTTACTTTAAAAATATAAACAGGTTGGGTCTTCAGTACAGATTATCGAAGAACGCCGTGTAAATTTTTCGCACTGTTAGGCTGCTGGCGTCGAGAACCTGAATAAGTTTTTCTTTTTTTAACAGAAATTAGACCAGTCTAATGGGAACGCAAAGTGCTTTGTGAGGTTTATAACAATGCTTTGCTCTGATATGCGCATTAATTTGATCCATTGTGAAGTAATTGAATGGAAATTCCACGGGTAGACGCTGCTTTGGCAGGTAACAAACAAAACCCTTAATCGATAGGCCAACGTACGAGCAGCTGCTTTCGTCAGCGAGAGAGAGAAAGCGGTGATTTATGATACTGGTTGACAAAGGAAACCCTTACAAAGGGATTCGTATACAAAACTGTGTCACAAAAATACTTCTATCTAGCTACAGCCACTGTGTTGGACAAATCGTCATTGGCAATTTTTATTCGCCAGTTGACTTTGTAAGGTTAAAACAAATCATAGGTACTGCGTGTGTTTTGAGGTTCTGTTTTAAATGCGAGTAAATCCACGCCAAATGATTGATCGACGAATTTCGAGCATTTAGCATCTACTTAAAACGAACTCCAAACTTTAAATAATTGAAAAACGCATCGCATTTCTCGTGTCTCGGCCGACAAAAATCACGGAAATAACAGAATAATATTTTGGTGAGTACTAGCATTGTCTTATATGTTTGTACACTTATTGGTGAAAGATTTGGAAAAACTGTCCAATCTGCTTCGAGCTAGTTTACTGTACAATACGCTGGATAACCATTGCGTTCTACTTTTTGCACAATGTTAGCGCGTAATCGGAAACTTGTGCGTATTGCAAGAATTATAGAATTGCTCAGGCTCGAACGGTGTATAGCACCAAGACTTTCCAAAAATCTTGACAGTCAAAACAATAAACAATTTTCAAATGTCCCCATCGTAAATAATCTCTTATTGATAAAAATGGTTGGGAATGCCGCTCTACGAAACGAGAATTGGTTTTCGGCCAAACAGTTTTATACCTCATGAAAAAGATCTTAAAGTGATAACGACAAAATAAAAACATACGAGCACTTTTATGACGTTGTTATTCTGCGTTCGCCTTGATTTTGAGAGGGGTAAGAAGCAGCTTCTCACCGGTGGTGACTGATTTTTAAACTAGCTAGATACTGTAAGTATACTATTTTTCGTGCCTTTCTTTAATCTAACATTCTTAGTTCTACCCTATCAAATATTCTGCCTTTTGTGTTTGTACCTTTTGATTATCCGTCTTCCGTAGTCGACCCGTACCAAATTGTTATGATCACGTTACCTATAAAACTTTCCAGAGTGATTGATTTATAACTCATTGAAAAATTGATAACCCATGTCAACTGTGTTTTTTTTTTGTACAATCTTTCTTACAATGTATGTATGTTACTTTAAAGTTTTCATTTTAAATTTTATAGCATATCATTCGAATCATGGGTAAAATATTTTACATTTGATTTTAGATGACAAGGTTTTACGAGTTTGAAACTGATTTTTTTAAAGGCACGGAAACCCAACCGTGAAAGCGCCGAAGTCTGAGTGTTTCTTTGTGCTAGAAAACTCTATATTGTGGATGTTAAAGGACTGGTTAAATATAATACTCACAGCCCGTTAGCACATGCTCGTTATTGTTTGCGGTTCTCATTCTAACACAAATTGAGTTGAAATGAATAAAGCATCCTAATGTACGCCATTGTGAAAGCTGTCGCTGTCTAAGTTTTTTCCTATGATGCACACGTCCTGCTGGCGGCATAGCTCGCATCCCATTTGTATGTTGTACACTCCTTCCACATCCTTGCACTACGCTGCACGGACCGAGGGAAAAACCATAACTGACATTAATGATCACAAAGCACGTGCAAGGCTGCACTGCTTCTGCTGATTGCGTATTCCCATCCAGAACTATTCAAGTTTTACTTTTGAACCGTACCGATGTGTCCATGGAAAAGCGGTTGAACGTACATAACTTCATCTGTTCCGCTTCATTCCAAGCGACAAAAGCAGCAGCCTGGTGATGCGAGTTAGGATGTATGCTATACATATATTAAAGGATGTTCTTTCTCAGGCAGAATATGACGGTTATATTGTGCCCGCGTTGATAAATGATTGAATTGTCCACTCATACTCTTAACACATATCGACTACATTTTTTACACGATGTTTTCCTGTTAGAGGAAAAATCAATTGAATATTATTTCGTCATAGGAAATCAATTGTGGCAAATCAATTCCCCTATTATAAGTTAAGTAGAAAATAATGATTTAAGCATAACCACAAGTTTAAAATGCATACTAGGAAATGGAATAGGTAATTCTGATTAAATGAGAGACAGGGCTCAGTTTAACCTTCAACCGGTAATTGATATCAGATAATGTTTGAAAGCGTGGATTTTCTCGTCATCGAACAACCCAAATAAAAAATCCTGCACGAAGTTAGCTGTTGGGAAATCCTTTACTTGGCGTTTTGACACATATTGTGTTTTGTTCAAAATCCCTCAATATCCTTCGTACAGGGTACGAAACAGCTGCTACATACTTCTTCTCTGTTACTGAGTGCAATACGGACGGACTTTTTACTGCGCAATTGATTCGGCAATAACGATGGTATGCTTTGTGCTATATGATGGTGGAATGTTGCTTCATACTAATAACAGTAAGCTTTAGCTTTCAACGCAAGTCGCGTGAATTATCCGAAACACACGAACGACCACGAAATTGTTGTACCGCGATGGAGAGAAGGGGGTTGGTTCATAAGATCGATAATCTTTCCGTGGTCAACAGGAAGCATATAGTAGGTAGCCACGGTTGCTTGTAAGAATTTCTTGATTCACGCCAGTCACGTACGACCTTTCAATTACATTATCCACCACGAAAGCAGAAGTACACTCTTGGCCAATTCTGTTCCGGTGGAAACAAAAGGAAATGATCTCTCGTGGGACATGCAAACGAGCTTACGAACCATAAAAATGTTCGACCAGCACCAAGCTGCTCAAATATTACCCTTGGTGACGATCATGTTGATAGGGAGAGAGGATTGATGAACTGGCGTAATACTTCACACTCTAAGCGCTGTCAGAATAATAATATTGCTTATTATTAAAAGTTTTCCAGTTTTCTTTCAGCTTTCCGTTTTCGGGACCCCTTCGAATACGACCATGTGGTCACACGATACGATACGACTGTGCAGTCAAATTTAAACACATATGATATTAATGAAAACAAAAAAAGTTAAACTCCAACGTTGTCTATAACTTTTATTAGTATTTTTCGCAATTGCCATATTGTTTTCCACTGAACTAATATTTTGTTACGTGCGGTTTAAACGAATTGGTGCTAGCAAGACATTTGTTTATTATGTCCATTCTATTGCAACCTAACCGGTACAGTATGTGTGTAACATTTGACGTCAAGTTGAAACAAAGAATTGATATTTTGTATTCATATTTTTCTGAAAAAAACTGTTCATTATTTGTTGCGAATGTATTTGCATATCAAAAATGTTTGGGATATAATGGAAAATAATTCAAACGAAAAGACTTCTAAACAATGTTGAAAAATTTAGTTTTCTTGGAAAAAATGAAGTTAGAATGCTCAATAATATAATATTACTGGTTTATTAAAAAATGCTCAAAATTTTATGTTTAGAATATTAAACTCAAACAAAAATTTTTTATCGAATTGCACATCAACATTACACGCTGAAATTCATGGTGAGTTTTATACTCATCAAAATGATCAAAACAGTTTTCAAGTAATATTTACTTTAAAAACAATTTTACATTTTACATTTTACGTAGATCAGACACCTACCATTCGATTTCTGAGACTTTTTTACTCAAAATAAGATATAATTTGACTACCACTTCAAGATATTAGCGAATTACCATTAATGCTAAAAAATAATCGATATTATTTTGCTTTGTGAAAAATATACTAAAACTACGCCAAACCCGGTTTCGTAGAATCACCGTTTTGAGCTCAGTTTTTGTCCGATTTAAGATCTGTTTTTTTTTTCAAAAGATGGGTAAAAAGATGCTAGTATGTGGACAAACTCTCAGAATTTTGATATTTGGCCTCAAAACAAAATGGCGTCGAAAAAACCACAAAAATTACCGGTTTCTCAAAAATTCAAAATGGCGCCATCATTGTTGCCCCTTAAGTTGAAATATGTTCAAACTCGGGGAAATTCAGTTTTGCATAAAAATACACAAAAAATTTAAATTCGGCATAAATTCGTTTGCTACCTTGAGCATAGTAGAACAACCCATGAAATATAATACTGTAAATTAAGCGTAGTACACAAATTACGTAACCCATGAAGGGAGGGGGAGGGGGGTTGAGTTTATGTTACTTATTGTTACGTAGGAGGAAGGGGGGGGGGAAGTAGAGACAGTTACGTAACTGTGATGTTTTCTCGAAATTGAAAATTCCAGAGTAGGGTCAGGCTGATCAGCGTTACGTAATTTTAGGGGGGGGAGTCATGACGAACGTTACCTATCAATACATAGGGGGGGGAGGGGGTCTGAAATCTAGATTTTTAGCGTTACGTAATTTGTGTACGACGCCTCATTGGATCGTGTTAGTGTTCCAATTAAGGCGAAACTGCCGCATATGGCGGAGAAAAAAGTGTTTTTCAGCCAAGACAATACTCCCGCTTATTTTACTCGCCAAGCCACAGATATTTTGAAGGAATTCCACTATGATCTGGTTTTCCGTCCTGTTCGTCAGATTTAGCCCCTATTGATAAATTTCAGTGTTTCCGTTAGTGGCTTTCTGGCAAGCGATTCTATTCGAATGAAGAGGCACAGTTGGAAACGAATGACTATTTTCAAGGACTTAACGAGTAGAACTACAAACCTGGCATCGAAATGTTCGAGGACTTTAAATGAAAAATATATCGAAGCATAAGTTTTTTCATAAAAATTATCATTTTTGATGAAAGTTAAAATCTATAAAATCTATGAAATTTAAATAACTATGAGATCTACAAAAAATTTTAAAAATTTCAAAGATTGCATAAGTTTACAATTTACAATTTTTATAAATTTTATAAATTTCATACTAGAAAATTTATAAAAATTGTAAATTGTAAACTTTGAAATCTTTGTAATGTACAAAATCTCCAACTTCTTTAATGTCTTAATTGATAAATTTATAAAATCTACATAGTATCTTTCAAATCAATAAAATTTATGAAATCTGTTGAATGCATGAATTTTATAAAATCTACATGATGATGATGATGATGATGATGATGGTCCCGCCTCTTACCCCTACAAAGATTCGTGGTAGACGATTTATCTATTAGAAAATTAGTTATTACTTCAATTAAAACAGAAAGCAAAAAAACGGAATGGTTTTTTCAATACAGATATAAAATCCTTCATAATATTCCAATGCTTAAACGGCAGTATTACTGAATAAAAAAAATTAAACACAAATTTCTAAGCCATTCTACGACTAAGATTACCTAGTTCTAACTATTTTACTACTTTCAATCAATTGGACATAATTCACATCTGAATTAAGCCAACACCCAATCTAGCCCACAGCTAAATTGCTACAGTCCCAACAAGGCCATCCCCGCCGAACTAAGCAAGCAATGCACAGGTAAACCGTGAACTTAACATGAGACTCATGAGGATGTCCCCACCTAGGGAAGTCTACAAAAATTTCCAACCCGAAAAAGTCCTAGAACAGCTAGGAATTTCAACATCCAAGGACAATCAAAAGTGTCATAATTTTCCCGAGTAATCCGACGTATGTCCAGAACTACTTAAAAGTTTATTGTGTCACAAAAACAATATACAGTGCCTCCACAGTCATGGGTCAGCTACAATTATGGGTCACTTTTACGCAAATACATCTATTCTCACGAAACTGAACAATTTTCATTGGGAGTGACATTTTTTATAACTCAATTGTAACCCTATTCATACGATTGGAATGATTTAATGTTGAAAATGTTACTAAAAACAATAATTCTGCTCGGTGTAATTAGTGAAGTGACCCATAATTGTAGTAATGTCACGTTTTGTGGTGCACAATTGTGGGTCAGTTCATATTGTGGCTATTTTTATTACTTTTGCATGAAAATAAATCACGACCTAATAAAATAACTTATTATCACGCTTTTACAACAATAAAATAATATAAAGATGAAAAAAAAAACAATAAAATAACTTTTGTGATGGATTTTGATGGTTCTATAAACTAAATGATCTTGAAGACCAGAAGTGACCCATAATTTTGTCTTTTGCTATGCAAGTACTATTTTTCTTCTTAACCGATTTACACACATCAGCTGCAGTGAAACTAATTGTCGATCGAAAGTATACATCAGATGGTAAAACATTTGTAGTTGATAACTTTTCCGATTTTATATTCATTTTTCAACATTAAGGCAGCATGTTGACTGACCCATAATTGTAGAGGGACTGTATATACAATATCTGTTAAATCTATAAAATCTCTAAAATCTATAAAATATATAAGATCTATAAATTCCATAAAACATATAAAATCTCTAAAATCTTTAAAATTTATAAAATCTAAAAAATCCCTAAAATCCATGAATTCTCACTTACTTCACTTTGCAGGCTGATGGACCATTTACCGACCAAATTAGAGACTTCCAGCTTGTTCCGTCTTGGGCAGCCATCCTCCGATACACCAACAGATCACGCATCTTCTCCCATCGCGCACATCCACCGAGTGCGATGCCTACCACGGAGTCGACGACGGCCTCTTACTAGTTCTCTGCTGAAGATAGTTTAGGCGGCTCTCTCGTCAGGCATTCTGGCTACATGTCCAGCCCACTGAAGCCTGTCCCGCTGTATCACCTTCGGTTTATCAACATGTTTGTATGTCTGGTACAACTCATAATTCATGCGTCTGCGCCACACTTCATCTCCCATTTCACCGTAAAGTACCGATCGCAGAACTCTACGCTCAAATACTCCAAGCAATCGTCGATCAGCTTCCTTTAGCGTCCATGCTTCATGTCCGTAAAGGGCAACCGGGACGATCAGCGTTCATACAGCGCCAGTTTAGTGCGAGTTTTCAAAATACTGGACCTTAGTTGGTTACATAGTCCATAGAAGGTTCTGTTCACAGCTGCACCTCGTCGTTTCACTTCGCGGCTTATATCGTTGTCACATATTACAAGCGTACCGTCATCCGGGGTGAGATTGTGCCAAAAAATGATGCTTTTTTGATCTCAAGCTTCTAACGCACACATTTAAGCAAAGAATTCCATCCAAAATACACCAATTCATTCTAGAATGTTTTGTTATCAACTACAACAAGTATGGTTGAGTTACAATAAACTATAATTTTGCTAAAATTTGATGAACTTTGGCTCAATCTCACCCCTTCTATGGGGTGTGATTGTGCCAAAAACAAAAAGTTGAATTTAATACCTGTTAAATGAACAGTAGTGTGTCTACGAATAATTCACATGACTAACATGATAAAACAGTAAGTATAGGGACGACCATAAACAACGTGGACTATTAAGGGGCTTTAGGGGGTTGATCAGAAACTATGCATCATATGAATTGTATAAAAATGTATGGCTAGATCAAATTGATGCATAGAGTAATTAGTTATGAGAACGTGGCTTATAGACAGTCTCTATACACATAGTGGCGTCTCCAGGTAGCCTAAAAAGGGGAAACGTTAGGACAAGAAGTTTGAGAAGACTTTTCGTTTTAATTATTATGTGTCATTGACAACTGTATATTCCATTGGAGATCTCAAAACCTCTGGAAACGTACCCACAACCCTCCTTCTTTTCTTAAAAGTCATCAGTTTATATAGAATTGGTGTACAAAATTTTGTCACATTCCATAAGTAATATCAATAATTGAAAATTTCTATATAACAATTGAGAACAGTAAGCGTCTCAAGCTTTTAGTCATTATTCCAAAGAATACCATAGCTAGACAACATACCTTTTGCTGTGGGGACAAAAAACATACCCTATGTAAACAATGCAAGTGTTTTGATGTATACTGATATAATTTTGTCGTGAATGTGAATTCCGCACACTGTGCCGTTCAATATAGCTTGGCACAATCTCACCCTAAACAGGCTCGAAAAGTGTACAGTTTGGAAAAACATTATTTTCTGAGCCGGCACAGGTTCAATGCATAATATTTCCTCAACACATTGGAGACGACATCCTAACGTACCAACTGAGCAGTAAGTTCTTGTGATTTCTTGATCGGGTTGGTTTTCCTGGGACATTTTTGGATAACGTTATTTGCGCATGTTTTTCACCCTGTGCTTTGAAACATTCTTCAAGCGAAACAGTTCACTGATATTATCTATATTCCATTTTAAGTTGTGAATAAATATGTCATGTTTCATAAAGTATTGAATTTGAGGTATTAGGTTTTGTAAATCTCAAGTAATTTAACATACAAACATTTCCCGTTTTGGCTCAATCTCACCCCCGTGGATTAATCTCACCCCGGCAGACTGTACCAAGAAAAACGAATTCATCATCCACTTCAAATCGTTCGCCATCAATCTCCGCTTCAACACTTATTTCAGTGGAGATCCCCACTCCCACGCTCTCTGCCACCTACCATGTATTTTCAGTGTCGTCAGCAAAACCAAGGATCATGCGAGATTTCGTGATGATCGTACTGATTCTTTATACGTTTGATCTTCGTACTGCACTTTCAAGGGCGATGTTAAACAGCAAGTTGAAAAGGGCAATCCATCTAACGTCACGAACGCGACTGATGTCTCGCCAGCTATCCGCACGCATGATTCCGATTCCTCAAGCGTCATATGACTCAGCTTAAGCAGTTTCGATGGGAAACCGTGCTCCAATATTAACTGCTCACTAAGATGTATGCCGTCTGAAAATCAACAAAAAGATGGTGAGTCTGCAAGGTATACTCTCGGAACTTATCGAGGATCTGTGTGAAAATTTGATCCGTTGTGCCCCTGTCGAAAATCAATTGGAAATTCCATCTCTGAGAGAGTATGAATTATCTCAGCGAATCTCCGAATTGGTTCACTCGGACTGGCATATCGTACGAATTAGAATTAGAACCGACTGAGAGACGAAGTTGACTCACACGCTGAAAATAATCGAACGTTTATCGTCGATTTTATCGCCGATCACCATCATTGCTTGAAACCAAGACAACAACGCAGCCGGAAGCTGGAAGTTGATTTTTTCCGATGATTTTCAAAATGATGTAACATCGAGTTCAGATTAGTTTACTGGTCTAATACTACCAGTTTAACAAGAAACATATAGACGTTCGTTTTTTATGCACCGTTTACATTGAATCACTTTGGATATCAAGCTTGGTTAATTATCAAGCTTCAAACAAAAAGCCTTATTAACAGCACTTTTGTGTTTATCAAAGTGTTACCTGGCAATATCGAGCTATTTATAAGTCATCTAAGTTTACAAATGGAATAAACTTATCTCCTTCTTTGATCATCTCCACAGTTGGTTGCATATGAAATTACTTTGTTACACTTGATATTTTATAAAACTGTTAACGAAACGGGAGCATCGATTGCAACAAACAAAAGCTAACATTTGATCGATTTCGACTAACTGTAGCAAAGGTTAACACAACTTCTGCGTGTTGGTGCTATATGCTTATGCTCCTATCAAAAAAAGCGCCGTCTTGGTGCTACATACACAGACTTCTCGACCAACTGTCAGTGTACAAAACAATTACGTTGCGTAATTGTTAATATTCCCTAAGATGCGATTATATGTAATCATTTGGTAATAGTTTGTGACATATTTGAAAACGAATACATATTTGACAAATGGTATGTAAATTTAGAGTGAGACTGGATAAAAAAAAACCGTTTCCAATTTTATACGACAGTAAGTTATAATGTCACGACGCCAGAAATAACGCCGTCATGAATTTTCCTCACTCCCACAATGCTGCACAGGCTGCTACGGCATTTTTTACATCGAGCTCTGATTCTGCCTATTTCGGTTACAATGTACCTACAATCGAACTTCATTTAGCATAGCAACTCGTCCCACTCAGAACCAGAGGTCATACATTTCGGTATGGCTTGATTTATTGCTTGTTTGGAATTGTTTTCGTTAAAGTTCACCACCAACATCATCCCATGCAGGCTCGAATCGTGTCGAAAAACAATTGAAACACATCGAGCAAACGGAAAAATAGCAATTCGCCGCATTTCCCGTCTAAACAAAAACGAATAGAAAGAAACTGAAGATACGGCAAAAGTTTTGCCACACAGTTTAATGTTAAACCGATATTTGAATTTGATTTTTAGCAAAAGATGCCTGGATGTAAAAAAAACGAATGAATTATGATCATTCATGCGGTCTGTATTTAGTTGTGCTATTAGCGTGAAATAATATTTCCCGCCAAAATATTACGCTTTCCAACTGAAATAATGCAGCCAACGGTAGATGAAAGCGCGAATAATACCTATCCTTTTGAGTTAAGTGAGGTTCATTTGCACAGCACCATAAAATCCCACTGTGTGGCTGCTAGCCAGAAACAGTCTACTCAATACGCCACGAGAGAAGGCTCAACCAACAGCAAGCAGAAAAGAATAGCGGATTTGACTGTAAAGCACCGCGGATATGCATAGCGGATAAATGCCAAGAGCAGTGATAAATGACTTCGGAATTCGATTTTCGTGGGATCGAAGCACTTTTTAGCATAATGTAGGATTTCACATCGTCAGCTGATGATAGACTCAATTTGAATGAATTGTAGCTGTTGAAAATGGAAAATAAACAAGCTGCCTATGAACAAAGGCTGTTGAAGGAGACGCAAGGTACTTCTCAATATTAGTATGTATCCAGTGTTATATCGAAGTGTGCATTGGAGTTACAAGTCTGGTTTTTTCCGTTAGGTTGTACACTTTCATTTTTTTGATTTTGAATCGATCGATCGTAATTAGATGATTTTCGCTCTTTCAGTATATTAAGCTCACTCAGTTGTTGAATTGAACACACAATAGGGCACACAAAAAAGGAAAGCAAAACAAATAAAATTCATAGACTTATTCGCGTTCCGTTCCGTAATCCTTTCCGCTGTCGTTCCCCGGTAACCGCGGTCCTCGTAGTAGTTTCTGCAGTTTACTGTTCTAGCGGCGGTTTTCGACGAAGTTGTTAGTGTTCTCTGTAGCTTCTTTACAACTAACCGGGAGTAGCGAGTTGCTTTGCATACCCTAACAGCGAGCCAACAAAGAAACGGTCGCACTGCCTAGCAAACTTAATTGTAAGTTATCCACGGGACAATTAAAATAACATAAAACAGTAGAAATCGCGCATTTGACCAAAACGTAAACAAATCGTAGCGTTTGGATCATTCCTGTTACACTAGTGTAGCGTTCTTAAAAATCAGACTAATTTTCCATTTAGTGCTAAAATGGAAACCAGAAAGATTACATAGTACTGATATTTTTCTTTAGCCCAGTAAGATTCAATCAATTCAAACTTTCTCAGCATTTGCCATAACATGATGGTTATACTGTCGATCAGAAATGCAGCTCATCGTTTCTACTTTTTATCATAATTTATTACTCCGTTTCTATCTTACTCACCGGTACGGTGCTATAGTCTCAGACATTGCAGAATAATAGTAGTGACATAAAATATTTTCCTAGTACGGCGTCTCGGCTAAGACTCATACTTGCTTACTTTTTTGATAGACCAATCGAGTAACATTACAGGTGGTTTATATAGTACTTCTACCAAAAGCGTTTACCTGCTTTTAGCTTCCACTACTAGGATGAGATGGCACGCAGCAGAAAAGCAGTATCGTACATTAACAAGGTAAAGCTGTTCATGAAATTCATGCGAAAGGATTTCGGTATCTGCAGCCTGTCGGAATATAGAGCTTTTGATAGCAAATGTTTGCTCTTTTCGTCGAAACGACGTCGTTGTGAAATAGATATGGGGGTTGTGGTTAAAAGAAATAATGTTTAATGTTGAACCCGTTTCCGGATAGAAACTAATATACCATAGCGTAATACCAAGCACAAGTGGCACAGGAATCGAGATAAAATTAAAAAATACTGATGCTTCAAAAAAATGTCTTTCAATGAACGTACAGAAAAACACTTAGTACGAAGGAGTTTCAATGTGCGATAACCGTTTGGGTTATATCCACATTTTGCTTTCAAAGTTACCTGGTTTGGTTTGATTTGTTTTTTTTTTCTTGCTTTTTAGTTATAATGATATAATCTATAGGACTAGTGAATTATCCAGTAAAGGTGAATTCAGTAAAATTTGTTCTTATTTTAAATATTCAAAAAAAAATCTATAGACATAGCAAAGTTAGGAATTTGACGCAATACTCTAATGTTCTTTTTATTGATGTTGGCTGAAAATAGTTCAAGAATTGTCTTGAATTTGAATCTAGCAACACGTGTAAAAAGGACCAAAGTATCAAATGTAAACAAATTGAAAATTTATTTACAGTTCAGGTTCGTTAAGTTTAGTGGATCCTACGATGGAAGATCTGCACGGCACCAGTTCCTCTCCGTGTAACCAATTTGCATGGAAAGGACAGTACTGGCCTCTAAGAATGTTTTCACAAGGTAACAGTAAAGTTATTCGAAGTATAACGGATCACAAAAATCACCAACAATCTTGGTCATGAATCCCAGTTACTGGGTAGCCTTAGCGATAGCACTTATCAAAGGTCAGCTTACTATCCAAATTACGATGCATGGAGATGGATCGGCTTTCTCGGTCTTGGGAATGAAACGACTAAGTTATGTTTGTCCTTACGTTTCGACCTTCGGTTTAGGTTTTTTTTCAAAGGTTACTATAATTTAATTTACAATTAATACAAATACTAACAACCATTCTGTGCCGAACACGCATCAGTATCGGACGTGTGATCGGTGATCGCTCCGATAGAATATAAAACAAAAGACGTGTAAACAAGTGTTGGCATTGTTTGCCTGGTCGAGTGAAGTAAATCCGGGTTCAAGGTCGCGCCTTTGTGCAACTGTTTCGCATCGTGACTACCAGCTGGTGCGTAAGCCGATTTGGCTGCTGGCTGAATTGTGCTACAGCAGTGGACGAGACACCAAAGAGGAAAAAGAAGAAGCCATCAGTTGACAGTGAGTTGTATCGCTGTGTGGAGTGATCTCATACCTGGCTCGCTGCTGGTGGCTGTTTGGTGCTGCTGTATTGGTGCTGCTGGCTGTAACGGCTGCAACTTCGAACGATCGGACAACCAACCTTACTGGAAGGGAGAAGTAAAAAGGTACGTGCTCTTGTCGGCGCTAGTGCGCTAGACTTAGCGGGATGGATGTAGATCCCTCGCCTCTCGCGCCACCATCCCCGAACCCCTCTGACCCTGACCCCTTCGTTACCCCCTCCCCTGTTCATTCTTCAGTCCCCCCTCGCCCCAGGCTTTACCCAGACGGAGCCCAGGGCAGCTATACTGTCTATTTTCGGCCAAAGACGGGACAGAAATCGAAACAGTGAACCTCTTGCAGATTTCTAAAGACCTGACGAAGGAGTACAAGGGCGTGACCGAACTTTCCAAGGTCCGGCCTAACAAGCTCCGTGTCGTGGTCAGTAACCTGAAAGAGGCCAACGATATAGCTTGCTCTGAGCTCTTCACACGCGAGTATCGCGCTTACATACCCGCACGAGACGTGGAGATCGACGGTGTCATAACCGATTCGAGTCTGTCCGTCGAGTGTATACTGGAAAGTGCCAAAGGGTGCTTTAAAAACAAAACCTGTCCCGATGTAAAGGTGCTCGACTGCAAGCAATTGCGGTCAGCATCGATCATCGGTGGCAAAACAGTATACACCCCGTCAGACTCGTTTCGAGCTACGTTCGCCGGGTCAGCGCTACCTAGCCACGTCTCGATCCACCGGGTTCGTCTCCCTGTGCGATTATATGTGCCTCGCGTCATGAACTGCCTGAATAAGACACGGCTGCAATAAGACACGTTGTGGCAAGTGTGGGGAGAATCATGCGGATGATTCCTGCAGTAAAAATGCTGAAAAATGCATTCACTGTGGGGAGAGTCAGCATGAGCTCTTGACATGTGCGGTGTACATGCAGCGCAGGGATAAAATGAAGAGGTCTCTCAAAGAGCGTTCGAAACGTTCTTACGCTGAGATGCTGAAGAAGACCGTTACCACTTCTCCCATTACATCAAACCCTTATGATCTGTTGTTCTCTGATGAAACCGATTCTGACGATTCCCCAGCGGGAACATCTTACGCCAATCCTGGGGAGTCTAGAAAGAGGAAAAATATTTCCTCTCCTAAACTTCCCAGAAAAGGTCCTAAGATTTCTCAAAGTGAAATGAAAGTTACAAGCAAACCAAACAGTGCTGCGGAAAAACCGAAGCAAACTCCTCCTGGGCTTGCAAATTTAAAGTCCTAGAAGGAGTTCCCAGCACTGCCAGGAACATCTAAAACCCCAGTTGTTCCTTTTGCACATCCAGTTGATGAAACAAACTCTGGATTAGTGAAATTTTCTGACATTGTGGACTGGATTTTTGAAACTTTCAATGTACCCGATCCAATTAAAATTTTTCTTACAGCATTTCTCCCAACAGTTAGATCATTTTTGAAGCAGTTGACTGCCCAATGGCCCCTCCTTGCAGCGATTGTATCCTTCGATGCCTAATTCAACTGCGTATATGAAGGATTCTATCTCTGTCTTACAGTGGAATTGTAGAAGTATTTTACCAAAAATTGATTCGTTTAAAGTTATGATAAATAAACGATGCGATGCATTTTCCCTTTGTGAAACTCGGCTTACTTCAAATATTGATCTCAACTTCCATGATTTTAATATTATTCGCCTTGATCGAGACACCCCATATGGAGGAGTACTTTTAGGGATTAAAAAGTGCTATTCTTTCTATCGTATTAACCTCCCCTCGATTCCAGGCATCGAAGTTGTCGCATGTCAAATGACAATACAAGGTAAAGAGCTTTGTATTGCCTCAATATATATTCCTCCCAGAGCTCAGGTTGGGCAACGGCTGCTCTTTGATTTAATAGAACTTCTTCCCTCGCCGCGTTTGATTTTGGGAGACTTCAACTCTCATGGCGTGGCATGGGGTTCCCCTTACAATGATAACCGCTCCTCTTTAATCTATAACCTTTGCGATGACTTCGACATGACTATTTTAAACAACGGCGAAAAGACACGTATCCCGAAACCTCCAGCGCGCCCAAGCGCTTTGGATCTATCCTTATGTTCGACGTCGCTACGGTTGGATTGCACATGGAAGGTAATCCTCGATCCTCACGGTAGCGACCATTTGCCTATTCTTATTTCAATTAATAACGGGTCAACTCGCATGCGATTAGTTGACATTCCGTATGACCTCACACGGAATGTCGATTGGAAGTTATACGAGGAAATGATTTCAAAAGCGGTCGATTCGATTCCACCACTTGAAGAATACAACCTCCTCGCGGGCTTGATTCTCGACGCCGCGTTGCAAGCCCAAACGAAGAAATATCCCGGCGTAACGATTAAAGAACGGCCTCCCAATCCGTGGTGGGACCAAGAGTGCTCCGATGTCTACACGTAAAGATCCGACGCGTTTTTGGCCTACCAGAAGGGAGGTATACCTGGCGACTATTTACGGTATTCGGAGCTTGATACCAAGCTTAAAAGCTTGGCTAAAGCAAAGAAACGCGGATATTGGCGTCGGTCCGTGAACGAGACGTCGAGGGAGACATCGATGAGCACTCTTTGGAACACAGCCCGAAGAATGCGGAATCGCGAAAGCGAGGAGTCTTCAAGTAGGTGGATATTTGATTTTGCCAGGAAAGTATGTCCGGACTCTGTTCCTGAGCAAAACATTGTTCGTGATGCGTCTCCGGGCCACGACGCGATAGAATCACCTTTTACGATGGCAGAATTTTCAGTTGCCCTCCTGTCCTGTAACAATAACGCGCCTGGGTTAGATAGAATCAAATTCAACTTGTTGAAGAATCTACCCGGCAATGCCAAGAGGCGCTTGTTGAACTTGTTCAATAAGTTTCTGGAGCAAAACATTGTACCGCAGGATTGGAGGCAAGTGAAGGTGATCGCCATCCAAAAACCAGGGAAACCAGCTTCTGATCACAACTCTTATAGGCCGATTGCAATGCTATCCTGTATCCGGAAATTGATGGAAAAAATGATACTCCGTCGTTTAGACCATTGGGTCGAATCAAATGGCCTACTATCGGATACTCAATTTGGCTTCCGCCGTGCCAAAGGGACGAATGATTGTCTTGCGCTGCTTTCAACAGATATTCAGCTGGCGTATGCTCGCAAAGAACAAATGGCGTCTGCGTTCTTGGACATTAAGGGGGCTTTTGATTCCGTTTCTATTGACATTCTTTCGGGCAAACTTCACCGACAAGGATTTTCTCCAATTTTAAACAATTTTTTGCACAATTTGTTGACCGAAAAGCACATGCATTTTACGCACGGCGATTTGGCAACTTTTCGCATTAGCTACATGGGTCTTCCCCAGGGCTCATGTTTAAGCCCCCTTCTTTACAACTTTTTTGTAAATGACATCGACGAATGTCTGGCAAATTCATGCACGATAAGACAACTTGCAGACGACAGTGTAATCTCTGTTACAGGAGCCAAAGCTGCCGATTTGCAAGGACCATTGCAAGATACCTTGGACAATTTGTCTGCTTGGGCTTTACAGCTAGGTATCGAATACTCTCCGGAGAAGACTGAGATAGTAGTTTTTTCTAGGAAGCATGAACCTGCTCAGCTTCAAACACAATTAATGGGTAAAACGATTTCTCAGGTTTTGGTACACAAATATCTTGGTATCTGGTCCGACTCTAAAGGCACCTGGGGTTGTCACGTGAGGTATCTGATGAAAAAATGTCAACAAAGAGTGAATTTTCTTCGTACAATAACCGGACAATGGTGGGGAGCCCATCCAGGAGACCTTATAAGGCTTTACCAAACAACGATATTGTTTGTTATTGAATACGGGTGTTTCTGCTTCCGCTCCGCAGCAAACACACATCTGATCAAACTGGAGCGAATACAATATCGTTGTTTGCGTATCGCCTTAGGTTGCATGCAGTCGACCCATACGATGAGTTTGGAGATCTTAGCTGGAGTACTACCATTGAAAAACCGCTTCAGGAGCCTGTCTTCTCGTATTCTTATCAAATGTGAGGTCTTGAACCGTCCCGTGATTGAAAATTTTGAAAGGTTAATCGAACTTAATTCTCAAACCCGTTTTATGACATTGTATTTCGACTCATCGAATACTTCTGATTCTACTGTGTTTTTCGATACATTCATGATAGAAGAAACTCGTGGAATCCCGGATAATTTACGCGTGCAGCAGATCCCTAAATTTTTTCCAATAAATATCGAAACATCAACTGCAACAATATGTTCTACACTGACGGATCACTTCTTGATGGGTCCACTGGCTTCGGTATTTTCAATAACAATTTAACCGTCTCCCATAAGCTCGATAATCTGGCTTCTGTTTACGTCGCAGAATTGGCTGCAATTAAGTACACCCTAGGGATTATCGAAAAAATGCCCACGGACCATTATTTCATCTTTACGGACAGTCTCAGTTCCATTGAGGCTCTCCGATCGATAAAAGATGTTAAGCACTCTCCGTATTTCCTGGGGAAAATACGGGAACATCTGAGTGCTTTATCCGAAAAATCGTTTCAGATTACCTTAGCGTGGGTCCCTTCTCACTGCTCGATACCGGGCAATGAGAAAGCGGACTCTTTGGCTAAGGTGGGCGCAACAAACGGTGATATTTATGAAAGACCAATTGCTTTTAATGAATTTTTCGCACTTGTACGTCAGAATACGATCATCAGTTGGCAAAATGCTTGGACCAGAGGGGAATTGGGAAGGTGGTTACATTCCATAATCCCCAAAGTATCGACGAACCCGTGGTTCAAGGGGTTGGATGTAGGTTAGGATTTCATTTGCGTGATGTCCCGGCTTATGTCCAATCACTATAGATTTGACGCGCATCTCCGTCGTGTTGGGCTCGGGGAAAGTGGTATCTGTGCCTGTGGTGAGGGTTATCACGACATAGAGCATGTGGTTTGGTCATGCCCTGTACACCGTGACGCCAGGTCTAAATTAATAGCTTCCCTGCAGGCCGAAAGTAGGCAGCCGGCTGTTCCTGTTCGTGATGTCTTGGCGAGCCGTGACCTATCCTACATGTCCCTTATATACGTTTTCCTGAAATCCATCCACGCCCCAGTTTAATCCTATTCCCTTCCGCCTACATCCAACCAAACGACAAGAACACGTTAAGACCCCGGATCCGGAAACAGCAACTAGACCCGCACGATACTCTCAGGTCCCGAGGGAGACAACCCAATATGCCAGTCCGTAATATCTTGGCCCAGCAGCGGAACATATTCAATATGCTGCTTACCTATGGCGATAGAAGACCATCAAACAACAAATCAGTGCTTTTAATGCAAAACATTCTAGCTTTAAGTTAGATTTAGTTTCATCTCGTAGTCGGCAGCGAGGATAAAAAATTTGCTTTTAGTTATTAAGATACTTTAGAAAGTAAGCTACCAGATATAATTGGCGCCGTTAAACATTGAATTGTATTTGTGCCGTGTCAAATAAATTATAGATGAAGAAAAAAAAATACTAACAACAAACAAAAATGCATAAAGTTACGCTCTAGTCTGTCGTTTCTCGTTAATAAACATAGATTCATAATGGTCAGATTTAAAACTTATTTCTTCGGACTATTTCAAAAAGACATATTGGACGGTTGGCTTAGCACAAGCATGAATTAAACGGGTATTTAATTTAAACAGAAAACACACACATATGTAACTTGGGAAAAATCATTTAAATATTACCTGATCACCCTCTTATTGAAAACTATAACGGGCAATTCAAAATGGAGTGGGAGGTTTTGCGGTGAATTGTGATATGAATCTGAAATGCTAGCATCTGTCGGACTATCTGTTGGTCTATTGCTCTTGTGAGCGATTTGTGATCTGCGAGAGACGGTGTTTGCGTAAGTGTAGAGAATGCCTGCGTACGTAGTATTGAGGTTGTCAACGTCTGTGAGGAAATTCACTGTGTTGTGTGTGTTATAGATGTGGCACATTGCCAGTATAGGGAAATACGTAGAACGGTACTTGTATTAATTCTAATATAAATTATAGTAACCTTTGAGAAAGGCCTGAACTGAAGGACGAAACGTAAGGACAAACATAATTTTGTCGTTTGATTCCCAAGACCGAGAAAGCCGATCCATCTCCATACCAATCATTCCCATCGTTTATCCATTCCATCCAAAATTACTCTAAGGTCTTGACATACTTTACGCCGTATTCGATAAATTCGGATTCAATTTCAAAATTTCATAATGATATGTAGGTATTTACATCACACATTAAATTTCTGAGTATTCATATTAAAAAAACACTTGTGCGAAACTCGACACTGTCCGGCTCCTTATACAGCGGAGCCAAAGAAAAATTCACCGGTAACCGATTTCCGCGGGACTATTCTTTCGGAATAAACTTTTACTGCTTAACTTGCTTCTCAACGATGTAATTTATTCTACTGTCTAACGAGAACTGAACTCGCGCTAAAATCTACTGGCTTATATGTACATTTCTTATGTATAGCAAAGAGTCAAGTGTATTTATATATGTGTTTTCGGTACTTCGGTACTGATGCTGCAGCAATGTATGTGTGTGCACTCGATACAATATAATACTCGGAACTATTCGAAACTGACGAAACGATAATAGCGATGATCGATTTTATGCTCGTTACTGCAGTGGTGCCGATTCGATCGAATTGTCACGAACATCCTCCCGCCGTTGAAAGGTGTTCCTTTCGAAACTCTGCTCTGGATCAATAGGTAGGAAACACAACTTCGAAACTGGTCTTCTTAAAATCCCATGCTGCGTTCTTACATCGACGACTCGTACTACGTTTCCGCTACCCGGAAAGACTTCGACGATACGTCCAAGTAACCATTTTTGGACCGGCATGTTGTCCTTCTTGATGAGCACAAGCTGTCCTTCTGCGACTTCCACCTTCTTATGCCACTTATACCGCACTTGTAACAAGGAAAGATACTCCGATTACCAACGATTCCAGAAATGTTGAATAATCGCAGTAATGTGTTCGTTTCGCTGTCTCGGGTGCTTGGGTTGATCGGTGACGTCAGGACGTGCGATGGCGTTCAATGGTCTGAAGACCAAAAAGTGACCTGGGGTTAACGCTTCCAAATCCTCTGGATCATCCGAAAGCGGCGAGATTGGTATAGAGTTTAAGATTGCTTCGATACGACACAATACCGTTGACAGTTCCTCGAAATAAAGGGCTGCTCCTGCCGTAAACTTTACTAAAAGCACTTTGGTTTGGCGAATATTCGACTCCCATATGCCACCGAAGTGTGGTGCATTAGGGGGGTTAAAACGCCACTCGATACTGTTCCCGAACGCTCGTGTAATTCAGTCTTGGTTGTCGGTACTGTTGAAGAACTTCTCCCATTCGCTTAACAAATTGGCAGCACCGACAAAGTTTGTGCCGTTGTCGGTCCAAACGGTGATAGGTCTGCCTCGTCGACTAACAAAACGATCGAACGATGCCAAAAATGCGGCAGTCGATAATTCGCTAACTAGTTCGAGGTGGATTGCTTTGGTTGCCAGACATATATACAGCGCAATCCAACCTTTTTGTTCAACGGTCGATCGTTTATTACGCTGCTTCACGTATACTGGTCCACAAAGATCGATTCCGATTTGATAAAATGGATACTTTCCTTCAACCCGGCTGGTTGGCAAGTCCCCCATGTACTGTTGAACGGGACGAGGGTTGCTCTTGAAGCAATCGACGCAATTCTTCACAACTTTCTTCACCACGCTTCTCCCTCTTATGATCCAATACTCGCTTCGTGTTGCAGCAAGCGTAATTTGGATACCGGCGTGCATATTGGACTCATGCATTGACCGGACAATCGCATATGTAACAGGATGGCTCTTCGGTAAGATCATTTGGTGCTTCGTATCGTATTAGCAAGCAGACTTTGATAAGCGTCCACCGACTCTGAGCGCTCCATGGTTGTCTACAAAGGGAGAAAGCGGCATTAGCGAATGGTTCTTAGACTTTACCTGCTTTCGTAATTGGGCGAATACTTCCGGAAAGCTCTCCTCCTGGACGAGACGAATGACAATGAGCTTGGCCGATCGCATTTCCTCAGCAGTGAATTCACCACGCTGCCGATTTTCTGCGGTGCTTTTGCGGTTCTGGAACATGCGCTTTATACGCGCGACGACTCGAAGCATGATGTTGTACTTGCAGCAGTTGTCGAACAATGACAGCCTCTCCTCAACCACCGGCATGGCCAAGCATGGAAATTTTCACTCACTAGCAATATTTCATGCAACTGTATTCTTTGATTCATCAGGTATCGTTCAATTGTTTCCACTCGGGTACAAGTTTTCCATAGAAACGCTGCTGATTGTTTTTCGCTTCTAAGAGTTCCGAATACTATAGAAGAAGACTGAATGATTCAAACACGATAGTATTTATTGTATCCAAGTTCACTTGCATTCAACGGTATCGCGAGAATCTTTGAGATATTATCGCCAGTGAAACAAAATTATGAATCCAAATGAACGCTAGATTGCGTTTAACTGTTTGCTTACCGGAGCAAATAGGTATCATCAATGCTTACGGAAATTGTGCATTAGCATGTGATATTTGAAATCACTAAGAATCATCGCAGTATATCACGGTGAAAGCACGACGTGGAGTAACCGAATTACGCCTGCAAGCAACCAACATTTGAAAGAATCGCTGCGATCGCTCGAGTGCAATCGTATACGATTCTTTCGTGAAACACTCGCGTTATGTTGCTCGCTCCCCCTAAAGCAGGCAATACTGAAACAAAATCATCGAAGAAAGCTACCATATATTTCTTTGCTATAAGTTGTCTCTTGCATGCATGAGAATGTGTAACTTCCAATAGCGATTGTTTGCTGGGATTAAAAGCTTATGAATAGCAAGTTCAGAAATAATACCCGAATGATTGTTTTGCGATACGATTTTTCCATCCTTGGGCATGGCTATAATCTCGATTAGTTCTGGAAGCTCATCTGAAGAATCTATCTGCACTTCCTTCGGCCAGACGACGTCGCTCTTTCTAAGGAATGATGGTCCACACCACCAAAGTTCGGATGCCTCGAGTTCCTCAGGCATGATTCCACGTGAGACTAAATCTGCCGGATTCTGTTGTGTGCCGACATGAGACCAAATACTGGGGTCCCCCAGCTGCTGAATTTTGGCAACTCGATTCGATACATATACATCCAGCTTACTGGGGCAAGTGTTAATCCAGCTGAGTACAATAGTGGAATCCGACCAAAGCCGAACTCGATTTATGGTGATTGGTAGTGATCGTCTAACATTATCTACTAACTGAGCGAGCAAATGGGCTCCACATAGCTCTAAGCGCGGAATCGTGGTTTGATTTGCCTTGAGAGGTGCGACGCGAGATTTAGAGCACAACAATCGTATCGAAACTTGACGTTGCGAATTGCGAGACCTTAAGTACACGTAAGCGCCATAACCCTTTTGAGAAGCATCGCAGAACCCAGCAAGTTCAACAAATACTGTTTTTGTAAAGGGAAGCACACAGCGACTAATTCGAATCGTTTTCATCGCCAGCAACTGTCGTCGATACTCGTTCCACAGATTCTCCAAACCTGGCGCTAGTGTATCGTCCCAATTCTGTTTCGTTTGCCATAGCCTTTGCATAATAAGTTTGCCCGTCATTATTACTGGTCCTGCTAGCCCAATAGGGTCAAATAACTTAGATATATTCGACAAGATTGTTCGCTTAGTATTAACACCTTCATGAAAAGCGATCGACGTTACTTCGAAACTGAATACATCGTCACTTGGTTGCCAACTCAACCCGAGAGTTTTGGTTCGCCCATCTTCGTTCAAGAACACCTTTTGCTCCAAGCTTTTCGCTGGCAAATCAGCTAACACTTCTTTGTAATTTGAACACTATTTGTGCATCTCGAAGCCTGCCTTTCCAAGCATACCCACAAGCTGTCTTTTTATCTCAAGTGCCTCTTGAATCGTATCAGCGCCAAAAAGAGCATCATCGACGTAAACTGTCTTTTTACCAACCTCTGCTGCGAGTGGATACTGTTCTGCTTCATCTTCACAAATCTGCATTAACGTTCGAACTGCTAGAAACGGCGCGCTTGCCGTACCATACGTGACTGTTGTTAGCTGATAAACACCGATTTCCTCCTCGGGACTGGACCTCCACAGAATTTACTGGAACCGACGATCTTCCTTTCGTACAAGAATTTGTCGAAACATTTTCGAAACATCCGATGTAATCGCGGCTTTATAAGTTCGATAAGCCGAGGTTGCAATGTTGGTCCCAGCATTAGTTGATCGTTCAGCGATGTTGCATTGCTAGTTCTGGCCGAGGCATCAAACACCACCCTCAACTTTGTTGTACTGCTATCGGGTCGTTTGATTGCATGATGTGGCATGAAATATTGCAACTGCGATTGCGGCTCTACTGGATTAAATACACCAACCTTTTCCATATGCTCTAGATCGATAAACTCTTGCATGAACTGCTTATAATCGGCATTAAGCTTGGCATCCTTGGCAAGTCTTGCCTCCAGCAGACGAAATCTGCGATGAGCCATATGACTAGAATCTCCCAACGCCCTTTCTTCGTCTTTGAATGGTAGTGCTACGATATATCGGCCAGAAGGATCACGGCTATGAGTCGATACAAAATGATCTTCAGCGGCTTGCTCTTCAACTGACCATTGACTTTCGGAACCATAATTTTCGATACACCAAAATTTCGAGATTTGACTATCCAGCTCTTCGTTCGTCACCGCAAGCGCTTGTACCTTCGGGTAACGATCTCGTTCCTTTACATGACCACCGGCAACCCAGCCAAAAACTGTTTGTCGAAAAGTGGGAAGTTCTTTCGACAAAATATAGCTCTTGCTTAACATCATCTTGTCCCATTCAACGATTCCAAAGAGAATATCGATTTTTGCCGTTTTATTGAGCTGCGGATCTGCAAGGTCGATCCAATCGGGAATATTCCAATTTGCAATGCTGAACGAATGCAAGGGTAACTTGTTCGTAATTCTTGGGGTAACTAAAAACTCAGCCGACGCTTCAAAGTAGGACGACTTTGAACTGACGTGAGCTACAACCGATTCCGTGAGCTTTTTTCCTGCTCCGCCAAATCCGACAACGGACACATCTGACGAAAGGGTCTTCAGCCGTAATCTCTTCGCACACGCAGTTGTCATAAACGTCGACATTGCACACGAGTCAAGGACCGCTCGACATTCTTGCAGTTCGCCACTGGCACTGCGCACAAGTACCAGCGCAGTATGTAACAAGGCTTGATCATTAGCCGAGATCAATTGGACTTTCTTCGACTCTGCATTGAATAACCCTTCGCTCGGAAAACGAAACGCCTCTGGTCCGGGCGAATCCATCGAGACGGGGTTTGTTTTTTCACCCAATACGACTGGTTGAATCAAAGTACACAGCTCGACACGGGCAGAATCTGCTCTAGCTACTTTATTTGCTTCGGAATTAGATTTCACTTCTGTACTCGCGTCTGCTGGTTTCGAATCGAAATGTAGCAGAGTGTTATGGCGCAGACCACATTCTTTGCACAAGCTACTTTTGCAAGCTACGACCACATGCCGATTGCTAAAGCAATTAACCCACAGCTTAAGCTCCTTCACACGCTGAAACCGCTGGGTTGGGGATTTCGACAAAAAATTGCGACATTCGTTGATATAATGCCCACCCGAACAATCAAAACACGAAAATTTTCCTTTATTATCATAATCGCGATTGGAGCTCACCAATACATTCGGCTTCCATTTACCTCCAGATGGTTTGATACTATTACTATTACTGCGAGACGCTACCTTGTGATCCTGCTCTAAATTTTCCAAAATTCGGCAACGGTTTTGTAAAAAGTCGACCATTTCTTGCCATTTTACTAGGTTGGTACCTACCACATGCGATTCGAAATCCTTATGTGTCTGCTTGTCAAGCCGAGACGCAACTACATGTACTATCATAGACTCGGAAAGAGTATCGAGAGGCAATTTTAACGACGACAACGCTCTGAGATTTTTCTGCACAATGTTAACCAACTCTCGTAACCCGGTAGATGATTCAAATTGGAGTGGCTTGAGCAGAAAACTTTCTGCAAGATGGCGGTCAACTAACCATCGACGATTTTCGTAACGTGCCTCCAATGCCATCCACAAAGATGCGAACATTTCTTCGGGCGTCTCAATAGTAGCAGCTTCCCCAGACAAACATGACCGCAAATAATGCAACCGCTGTTGATCGTTTAACGAGTCATTACGACGGACAAGGAGATTGAACTGACTGCGAAAATACAACCACTGTTCGTAATGGCCACTAAATCGCGGCAACGAAAAATCCGGTAGTTTTATGCAAGAATCGGGATACGGCTTTTGGGCGAAACTTGCATCAAGAGAGGGTCTAGCTTCTGGGGCGACGGGTAGGGGCTTTAAGCGTTTCGTAATTTGGTACTTAATTTCGCTCAACAAATCGTAAAATTCTTCACCCTCCATCTCAAGAGACGACACTTCATCATCCTTTACCATCCCGTACAGCCTGCTTCCGGGCTCAAAAAAGGTCATTAGCATCTCTTTTAAAACTTGCTCACGAGTTTTGAGAATCAACGTATCTTCATCTTTAAACGAGCTCGCCAAAATCAAAAGTTTTGAGGCACGCTGATGAATTGCATTCAGCGTCCTCCGTAGCGACAGAATGGCGGCTTTTTTCTCAGCGGCGGCCATTGCAAATTCCTTTGTGCTCACGACCACGCGGTTGAATGCGATACAGTAGAATTTCTATCGGCGTTCGCACAATGGCACTCGATTTTATTTAACTATCACGCGCTGCTCAAGCTCAATAGACGATCGCCTACCTTTGTCGCTTTTGATCAAAACTGCTTCTCCTAGCTCGCTTCAATCGGTCGAATCCGGTTCGAAGGACCGTCTGATGTGCGAAACTCGACACTGTCCGGCTCCTTATACAGCGGAGCCAAAGAAAAATTCACCGGTAACCGATTTCCGCGGGACTATTCTTTCGGAATAAACTTTTACTGCTTAACTTGCTTCTCAACGATGTAATTTATTCTACTGTCTAACGAGAACTGAACTCGCGCTAAAATCTACTGGCTTATATGTACATTTCTTATGTATAGCAAAGAGTCAAGTGTATTTACATATGTGTTTTCGGTACTTCGGTACTGATGCTGCAGCAATGTATGTGTGTGCACTCGATACAATATAATACTCGGAACTATTCGAAACTGACGAAACGATAATAGCGATGATCGATTTTATGCTCGTTACTGCAGTGGTGCCGATTCGATCGAATTGTCACGAACAACACTTTTCAGAGTGAACATTTACAGCAGATGCTTTGAAATAACCCCTCTCTTTGTTAGCATCATCAGCTTCAAATGTTTTTCGAAGCTGTAGCAGGTGGCACGCATGGAATCCATAAATATTTCTTCCCAGATTTTCTAGATAACCATTTTAAACTGTTCCATGTGAGAGACCTTGTAACCAGCAAGCTTCGGCATTTCTGGTCTGGTCCTAACCCGAAATAAATAGTCCATTTGGTAAAGATCTGCGGAGCTTGGTGGCTATTCATTTTTATCTAAGAATTTTTATCTAAAAGAAAAAAACAAAACAATTTCTACCAAACTGATAGCTCTTAGCTGCTCAGCGGGAAGTAAGGATATAGAGAGAAGAAAGAAGCTTTATCCTGAGGGGCTATTAGCTGTAACCTCACTTCACCTAATTGGCTGTGACCTCACTTCATCAAACCTGACTAGTTACCTCAATGAGGAGGTTCTTCGACTCTCTCACTGTCGATTATCAAGGTGAGGGTTACCAAAGCGGAGTCTATCAACGTTGGTCTGCTCGAAATCAACAACGAACATTATGAACACCGAAACTAATCAGACCGACGATTGATGACTTCTTTTGCGAGACCGATGAGCAAGGTCAAAAACTGTGTGAAATATATAATTATATGAGTCTATATATATAGTAACATACTGCAATACAAATTTTCCTTAAAACATAGTTTATTGTAATAGATTAACATTTAGGATCTCACTTGCGGTTTTGGGTATTTGCTGAACATCTATGGTTACTGGGACAGTAGAACGATGGTTGAGTAGAGCGATGGCCGGTTGGTCCATTCACCGACAAACATGGTCCACGTCAGTCGCCACGTCGGCCGAGCTATTCTCCATCAACAATAACGGCGTCTATCAGCAGCCGATTACTAGCAGCACACGGGAAATTGTAGCAAAAACCAGCGTACGTCACTGGTGGTGAAGCAGTCAATATAAATAGGAAGCAGCAGATCCACGCCGGGTTCGGTATGGATCTCTCGGCGGTAAACAGCTTGTCCGGCCTCATCCCATGACACGATAACTCGAAGCACTCCAATGACTCCAATGACGGAGAAATTAAACGACTTGCGGCATCCTCGCTGATCTTGATCTATTGGATCTTCTGTGGTCTACCAAAAAGGACCTTTCGATGGTTTTATAAACAAAATCACGCTTAACCCCACACGATTTCAAATGTTTGTAGCTAGTCTTCGATGGCCCACAGTAGTTCACCATAGGGGTGCAAAGCGTCCTCGTGGAAGGCTGTCGCGTGGGTAGCAAAAAACCGTTTGACAACGTTATGTCGGTAGCTGTTTGCACAAACGAAGCAGATCAAAGAATCTGGCTTTATCGCTAATGGTTCCGTTCGGAAGCTACTATATAGCCTTCGCATAATTTTTCTCGTATCATTCAAAATTGTATCGGACCCATCGTTCAAGCAGAAAGTTCTGGACTCCGAAATATGGTCTGAAGGACTTCTGTTTCTGAAATTCGGAGACTATCGAACGGTAAAATGTTACCCCCCTCTCCTCGATTTGAAGCCCCTCCATCAGTACTCAGCATCGAAATGCACATTCGTATGTCTTATGGAAGCTATCAATCTTCTCGTCATAGTCCAACAGTCATCTCGTTCCTGTATGCCAGTTTGGACAGGAGGTCTTCCAAATCGTTATGAATGCAATTTGAGCAATTTTTCTCCGGTAATATCTTTTGATTCCAGTAGTACAACATAATTTACCTCGCTCACAGTCAAGTTGCCGTACTAGAGAAATCGTCGCTGTTGTGAGAATGTTCGTCTGGCAATTTTTCCAGGATCACCTCGGCCTTTTTTTTTCAAGGTGGGGAGAAATTTGTAACCAGACATCCGAAAAGGGAACTCAGGGAGTGGGATTGGGCTTGCCAAAATCGATCCACTAAAACCCGCCAGTCTCCTGCAGCTGGGAGATGTTGAGCAAGTTCGCCGACATGGGCACCACATCGATATTTGGCCGCTCCATCTCCTTCAACGATCCCTTCAAGTAGTAGGCCGACCCCAGATTCGACCAGAACACCGCGTCTTCACCCCTTTGATGAACACCGCAACTTCCGGCAGGCACTTCGTACAACAAATTTCCCCGTTTACTGACCAGTCTGGAGCGAAAAAAGAGCTTTTTTGACATCCCGTTCTCGCTGATTGTCAGCCACAGCAGTAGCTTCTAGGGGAACTTGGCGTGTGAAATGAACTTAATCTCGGAGCTCACTTCAATATTTGATTGCACCAACCTCATGGCCAAGCCCTTTTGATTCGTGTCTATGGGGCCGTTCCTATACCACGTGGTCATGAAGAAAAGGACGGAAGGGGGGGGGGGGTTGTCAACAGACCACGAAAGACCACTCACGTGGTCTTTTTTCCTGACTTATAATTCATTGTTGCTACCAAGTCAAGAATGAAGCTTTTGCATTTAAGAAATATAGAATGTAGATACCAAAAGTTAATAACGAAAATGTAAAAATTTAAGTTAATTTTTGGCAGTTGACAAATGAAAAGACCACGTGGTTACAGTCGGTAGGAGGGAGGGGGAAGTGTTAACCAAAAGACCACGGGGGTTTACGGGGGTATAAAAAGTGATCAAAATATGATCACGTGTTTTAGGAACGGCCTCTATGCAGGTGCTACTTGAAGCAGCCGTGGCCTAACAGGATCTGTGATAGATGGAAGCTTATTTCCCGTGGCTCTTCTAGATCCCTCCGGACATCGCCAGGATGAGTCGACGTGTTTATTTACCTTTGGTAGAATTGGACCATTCCAGGTACCACCTCCTCTTTGAGGTTGATGCTGAGAGACATCATGCCAGCCAGAATGCATATTGCCACGACGCGACCTTCAGGCACATGAGCCTGTAGGTACTTCCTAGGTTACCGCGGTAACAAGAAGTATCCAACGTTTTTGACCATACTGACCAACCATACCGGAGTTTGGACGTTGCCACGGTAGGAAGACTGCGATTACGACGTTTTGGGTTCACAAAACCTTGGCTTAAGAAACTACCGTGGTACTTCCTTATTGTGTTGTTTGAGTAAAATATTCGAAAAACTTATACACAACGTGCTGTAAACGGCAGCAGATCCTCTATTATCCGATAGCAAGCACAGTTTCATGGGACACCGCTGAGCTACAACAACTTGATGTGCTATTTTACCGAACTGTCACGGAAAATAAAAACGAGAAGGCAAATCAAGGTGGTGTATGCTGATTTTACGAAAGTATTCGATATCGTGTCCCACTATCATATCATCGAGATAACTGAGCATATCGGCTTTCCAAAACGGATTTTGGACTGGATTCTATCATACTTATCAGATCACATTTCATATGTTGCGGTCAACTATTCTCGATCCCGCTCTATTTGCATCACGTTTGGCATACCTCAAAAAAGTGTTCTTGGACCACAATTATTTGACTTTTACGATAATGATTTGTACCCACTTGTGTTCACCGATGACCTGAGAGTATTTCGTGTAGTTGCGTCTCCGGATGACCGCCCTTCAGGAAGATATCAACACTCTGCTGATTTGGTGTGACGATAATGGTAAGCGTATAAACAGTACAAAATAAATAATTATATCCTCTATCATCAGTATGGGATCTGAAGCGCTCCATCGTGTCACATCTATTCGTGATTTCGGAGTGACCATCGACAAAGAACTCAACTTCAACAATTACATCGGGATTATAGCTGCCTAAGTTTTCTTTCTGCCGGGGTTTATTCGCCGTCACGTTTCTGAACTCACGGACATTTTTGCTCTGAAGTCACTTTATTGTACGTTGGTGCGCAGCAAATAAAAAGTTGCAAAATTTTAATGTAATTTAGACGAAATGAATTTCAAAAAACAAGATCTTTAATACCGTACTACCATAGAGGCGCATGGTCTTTAAGGTGAAACGGTTTTGAAGCCACAAATGGTCGACTTCCAGCTTACACTTCGAATTTTCAAAAGCACACAGGTGACGCATTAACTATTACCGAGTTTTGTGCTTTTGAAAATTCAAATTGATGGATTTGAGACTTTAACACCGTTTAACCTTAACCCTCTAGTGCCCAGTGCCGCCTTCAGACGGTCTTCGGTTGAACCTCTAAAAAGCTTTAATAAGAACTTAAATTGTTATAAAGCTTCATAGTGATTTTTTCAAAGTCCGTCTAAAAATTAATTTGGGCACTAGAGGGTTAAGGAGCAAAGAAGACAAAACAGTGTAGAATACAAAGAATTTTTTGTTAGAAAACCTGTTTTTCTTTAAAAAGATCTGAAATTACGCTCTTTTGTAAAATCAAGTTTTTCAAGGCAGGATTTCAAATTTGATTTTCTGCAGGGTGCGCAGGAAAAAAGGCGAAAATTATTGATGTTTTTTTTTAATATTATTTGAAGTACTTTTGGGCAATAATATCAACGTTTTCGAATTTAGCTATCTGTATAAGGTCCTATCATCTCCCAGCTGTTCTCGAGGTGCGATGCTGGCCTTACAAGCCAGTCGTCGTATGTTCGAGGCTCGGGAGAGACTGTTAGGGTCAGTAGGATCGTATCGCTAGCCCCGTAATTTGTTACCGGACATTTTGTTAACATGAAACGGTAACGAATGTGAGACGTTGTGGTGTGGGTTTGTAGAGTTAAATATTAGATGTAAAATTTTAGTATGTAAGGTACGTTAAGTAAAGTAGTTTTTTTGTTTTTCTGGCTCTTTTCTGTTAATTGTTGTTAGTTTATTTTTTGTTTGTCAAATTATTTTGTATTTATGTTTAACATAGTGTAAGTGTACTAACCCGTAAACCAATGTCACCTGATAATTCGGCTTCGAAAAATTGCGGAAAAATATTCGATGTGAACGTTTGAGGAAGTGAGGGGGCACTGTCTAAGATGCAATCCCTGGGCCCTTAAAACAGACCTTCTGTGTCTACCCCGGAACATCCAGACCAGGTGTTGGAGCCTAGCACGAAGGCACTAAAGCCTCCGTAAAACATAGCCCAGGGAAGGGACAGCCTCACTCCTTAAACGGCAATAACCCCAAATAAATAAATATTTGTAACGGAAAGACCGCAACGAAACCAGACGGCAAAAAGTCCGCACTAATATTACCCACCCCTTAAAACGATCCAGAAAAGGTTTATACCACTTGTGCAACTGCACGAAAAATTGGTATCCGGTATGGAGATAAAAGAGAGAGAGAGAGGACAAGATCGAAAAGGTGACAGATCGAGAGGAGATAGTCTGAAGATAGCCATCAAAGAAGACAGTCAGAAAAATTTAAGTTGAGACTAAAATTTGAAAAGGTGATAGAAATTGGAAAACGTTGTGGCAAGTTTTGCCCGCCAGAGTTAGCGGTCGAGCAGGTGTGTCATCCATACAAGTGCCGGATCGACGTTCGGCAGAGGGCGACTACCGAGAGCCGTCATACTCTCCCCCGTGGACTTCAGCACAAGGGAATCAACTTCCCGGCGTTTACACCTCCATCGCCGTTCGAGCACGTGGGCGTTGTGGAGGCGGTCCACCTGGCTCTGAGGCCTTCTATCCTGCTGCGGTGGAACTTCTGGGTGAGCCGCGTGATACTTCGGATATCCCATGCAAGCCGCGTAAATCTTCGGACCCTTCGACATCAACCGGAACGCGTGTCATCAAGGTATGTTCCTCTCCTCTCCTGCTGCGCATCGTTCATCAATGGGCCCCAACGTTCATCGTTTAGCGCTACATCGATGATAGTAAATAAATAGTTATAGCATGAATTCCCCTTTTTTTGTATATAAAGAGCCAGTTAGCCTTTCCTAAACGTCTCTTGGTCGTTCCGCTTCGCTAACGGTAAGTCGTCGGGTTGCATGAGTCCCCCAACAGCCCCATAAAAAGCTAGCTGGGTTGAGTGAGAAATGATCACTTATAAATTGTCCTGTACACTTAACGGTCGGCTGCGAAGTCTGTGTTAAGTAAAACAGAAGGTCAAGTTCCGATACGGAACGTAGCACCAAGGCTTTGCTTTGCTTTGCTTATAAGGTCCTATCCAATAAATTCACCCCCATTTTTAGCAATGACATCCTCGAGACGACGCCGGAAACTAGAAAAGACTTTAAGGTGTTCACACCAGGCCCGTAGGTACCGGGGGGGCTAGGGGGGTCTTAGCCCCCCCACGCGTTTGTATTGCCCCACCACGCAATTTTCTCATGTATGTGATTGATACTAGGTGAAAAAATCCAAAAGAAAAATTGGAAATATTAGCAATAAGCATTATTGAATAGTCACCATTTTTTTCAATGTTAACGGTATCAGTCAATTTTTTGGTCGAGCAAATACGCCAAAAAGGATAAGTTATTCAATCTTTTGGTGAGCCAGTATCCTAACTTCCTGCAATATGATTTTGTGATTCATGTTCATATTCAGTTCAATATATTGTGGCCAGACTTTTCCACATCTCGGAATCATAACTCAGACCGTTACCTGGCCCGGACAACTCTGTTCCGGTTCGGTCCGAAATAAAATCAGACTATAAAAATTGTAGCCTGGCCGGACTTTTGACTAGGCATTCCACACTCTACCTGGTCTGATGGTAAACACTGATCAAACAAAGCTTATCGTAAAATTTAGAATTTGGGCTGACGGTTGAATCGCTCCATTCTATCAGTATTTCTTCGCGAAAAAATTCTCTCAGTATCGTTGGTTGACATCGATCGGCGAATCCCGAAGCTGGCTTTATAACGCTGTAATTCCTTCAATGCATTTGTTGCTTCAGAGTAGAACTTTTAAAAACTCTCTTCTGTTCTTAGTTTTTCGATCGCACATGGTCGCACCCTCAAGACATTTGAAAAAATTAAGTGGAAGATACACAGTTTGGAAGTTGTGGGTTCCATCATATTTTCAGTTAATTTAAGTTTCCACCTTCTTGACTACATTTACTCTTTGAACCAAAAGATACACAGTTACACTAATCAATAGCAGTTTTCACGTCGAGCTCGAATACAAATACCTAGCCGTAACCTGTGTATTAGGGTACCAATGAAAACAATTTTTCAAATTTCGTTTAACGATAGGGCTCAATAGTTTCGTCTTCTCGAAAAAAAAACATCCAAAAAAATTTTTTCCCGATAAGGTACACCAGATCTTTTAGACATTTGGCATAAAAAAAATTCGATATCGACGATTTCATGAACTTTTACCTGTGCATTTCATCAGTTAGAAAGTTGAAACATTGATCGCTTTGAGGGACGTGTTCCCATAGGCCGATTTAGCTGAAATTTTGGATGGGGACTTTTGAACCCTACCGCTAAACGATATTCGAAAGACCTTTTTTCATATATCTCACTGGCGCCCTACTGTATATCTTCCATTACTCGTCAATTGAGGTGAGTTTTTTACGGCTGGATATTTGAATACAAGCTCGATATGAATATAAAATAAATGTTCGAAGCTCTTACTCAGTTAGAGTGAAATTAGCTTAACCTGCGTAAAAAATTGGTCCCCTGAAACTCAATTACACAATGTAAACCTGCTCATTCAAGTTAGCAAACTCATTAAAATTTGTAGATTTTTTTTTTCTTTAATGAGGAGGTTTTTAACCACAAGCTGGCTCGCCACTGTTAGACAGAAATGATAAAGTTTATATCCCTGCTTTATTTCAATTATACGCACATTCGCAGTTTCGTTTTTTTTTCGGAATATAAACCTGGAAAACCGGATTTTCGGGAATAAGAAAATTCTTACGGGACACCCCTAACGCTTATTTAAAAATAAATTAGCTTCTGAATCTTTAGGTGCTAAAACAATCGAAATTGGACGAAAGCTGCAAACGGTATAAGAATTTTAATTTGTGAGTAACCGGGTACTCCGTTGGACGCGTAAAGATCCTTTTTTTGTCGAGCACATAAAGGTTTTAAACTGCTTACTCCACAAAAAAAAAACGTTTTATTAAATAAAAATTCTCTGCCCCTCCACGCAAAACGGAGTAGCTACGGCTCTGGTTCACACTAGGGTGAGATGTTTTGCTCTAGATTCAGCATACGCCCAAATCGAATGATCTAACGGGTTAAAGTCCCGCATGCTAGGGGGTCACAAATCTTTCGGCTAAAACTTTAGATTCTGCAGCAGCTTTAGTTGGGTCCGATTTGGGACGTATGACATGGGGCTCCATCCTGTTTTAGCACAACGTATTGACCTTTAGAGGAGTTGGCCTTCACCAAAGGAAGCACTCGGACCTTCAAAATATACAATTCGAAATTGATTTTAACACCAGTAATAAAAAATATAGGCGGCAGTTTTGAGCCGTTGAACGCTACAAAGGCAAACATCAATACACCAGCCGGATGGTTGACTTGGAGCCTGAACTTTACTTTCTCTGGACCATCTCAGGACCATCCTCAATTTTCTTCGGTGAAATGATCCGGTCTGTGCGGCTATTGGACTCAGCATCAGCATAATAAATAATAAATAATAATTATTATTTTCTTCTTCTTCAGCAAAGAAAGCAATTTCTTCGAACGAGTCACTCGTAGTCTTTCACGCGCTCCGGGACCAAGTGGCGTATTACTTTAGCTCTGGAAGATGCGTGCAAGTCTTATTTGATAATTCTTCGCGTGGATTCCTAAGAAATGTTGGCATTTTTGGCAAGTTCCTTTATAGAACGTACCAGGTGGGAAGCAATCCTTGCACGGACCGACTTGATCACGATTTGAATAGGTGCAAACCGAGGATGTCCACTTCCCGGCTTTCGATGCTCAGGGCTATCCTGTAGAGACTTTTTGATGCGATAAACTGTGGCCAAATGACATCCCACGGACTCGGCAATCTCTTTTGGAGATATTTTATATGAATTTTTCTTATATATTTTGTTCAAAAAAAGCAGATACTTTTCTAAAGACCATCGCTTGAAAATGTTTTCTCAACGTGAAGCTCGAGATATATTTTCCAGTATAGCAAAGGTTTGAAAAATATATCATTTATAAAATTCATTCTAGATGAATTGTCTAAAAATGAAGAATGTAAAGTTGCCTAGTTTAGTAGGGTCAACAAACTCATTAAGTTTCACTAAATTCTGAGAGGCGCGAAATTCCTTGATAACATCCTTTGGCTGAAAATGTTCTGCAATGTGTTAAACAATGACAATAGAACAAATAGTATGACAACTATGTTGGGATAACAAAAAAACAGTATATCATAGCGTAATTGAAAGGTGAAAGCAGTATAGAGATGATTACCTGAACCACGTACTTTTTTTTTGAACCACATACACGTGTTTTAATTTTAACAACGAAAGCAAATCCCTACACGCTACCTGCACATGGATTTATAGAAAAGCCGCATAAAGCCATTTTGAGTAATTTTTTCTTAACATACAGTGTCGCGATTTGGTTAGCACAATTTCTCCGCTAACACTTAAATCAAACTAATAGTAAATGAACAATTTTTTGGTACACCGCCTAACCGGTTAAGGTCGGATTCTGTAAAATCATTTTTATTAGAGGTAGCATGCAAAGGCTATGGTTTTCCGCAGCGGGTCGCATTTCAAAACTTTGTCACACACCCCTGGGGTCGATGATTTGTACCATTTCATGCTCTATTTAGAGCTGCTCAGCTCAGCCATTATACCGTTTACTTTTCTTTTCAGCCACCAAAAACCAGTTATTATTAGATATACTATCGGCTTGAAAGGGATTTATCAAAGTCACTTTGCCCGGTGTAAAACCGACACTGACATTCGCTACAGGCAGGTGTCGCGTGATTATTACTCCATTAGTGGTACTACTTTGGGCTGGAAATAGACGCGGCCGGTGAAGCACGGCAGCCTTTTTAGACCATTTTTGCTACCCCGAGAGGACGGAAAACCGGAATTAGAATACGAATAGCACTTCTTCGCCGGGCGCTTTTCGTATGCAGAAAAACACGAACATTTGCCAAAACTATTTTCGCCATACCCAGTGAGGTTCGTGTCTGACAGCAACATTTATGCAGCTCTCAATCTACTGCGTCAGGATATGTGAGGCATAGTGGGTCGGTTGTGCTGTGTTAAATAATACTAACATAACTGTTATAGCCCGAAAAGATTACGTTCGGGATAGGCCTTCCGTTGTGCTTCGCTACAACCACTGCCGCAAATCGTTGGCGGCAAGTTATTTCATGCTTTAGCATACCCAAAGCTAGCACCCGTTGCTTTTCACGCTAAGAATAAGTTGGTTAATGGATAGTGGGACACTAAAAGATTATAATCAATCTAATGTCTTGAAACTAAACAAATAAATAAATTTATGTCGATAGTCTCTAAGCGAATGACATATATAAAGTGCCATGTTGGTAGTACTTGAAAACTCTGCATCATGAAAAATAATAACCTAACGACAGCTCTCACTGTGATCCTTCAAAGCAAAGCCCGACGACTTGTGAATCTGCCCTGCAGGTCCTTACCGACGGTGGCTGGCTGGAAGCACGCAGTACAATTATTTGATTTGTTCGTAGCGGATGCCAGCGACGACAGCCAGCTACGATGCCGACGTTGGGTACTTTGGAGCCACCGAAGCAGTCAGGAAGAAAGCCCCGGCAAACGGCGCCCTGTTCGCTGTTTTGGCTTCGCTGGCTGTTATGACTACGACCGACTGTGGTATTTTTAATGCCCTACAAACGACACACACTCTTTGTGCCGTCGGTGGAGGGCGAAAGTAGAATCCTTTCGGTGTCGGTGTGGAATGTGAAATTGGTTAGTAGTTAACAAGTGGACAAAGCAAGCCGGTCGACTGGATGGGGGTAAATTAGGGATCAAAGGTATGCTACGAAAGTAGAGCGCGGTGGCTAGTAGTTTAGTCGCGGGTCCCGTTTGGACTTTGGTCAGTTTTGTTGTGGCCGCGATTCAAGACGGTTGAGTCTGGAAACAAAGTTCTCCTCTTTGTGCTGCCCTTTTGGAGTGAGCTATTTTCAGGGCCATTAGTGTTGATGAAGTTAGCTAATTGATTATACGGTGAAAGTGTTGCTTGGGAAGCAGTCTGCTTAATTAAATTCAAGTTCACGGCGCCAGTTTCTTTGTTACGCCTGGCTGAAGAGGTGAGTGATCACCAATCGGGAAACTGTTTCCGGTTTATTCTAGTTGGTGAATTTATATAAATCCATCTTTTAGGAAACTCTTGTATAATTGCAATTAAACGTGAATTAAAAATGATTAATGAACTGTGCTATAAATTCTGCTTTGGGAAAATATATACAAAAGTGAAAATGTTGCTGCATAAACAAACATCTATAATGGTCTTCATTTTAGGTGTGTGGAGTGATTTTCACTAGTAGAAAACTTATATTCATTTATTAAAAATAATTCGGAATAATTTACCATTCCCCAACTCTACAATCCCCTGATATTTTTTGGCTAAACATGACTTTCTCAAATGCTACAAATTTGCTATTTAAAATTACCACTGTGACAGAGAAGGAAATTAACTCTGAGAAAATTTCCGAAATGTTGAGATGGAATAATCTTTATGTCACATTATTAACGTTCCTGATATTTCTCGATGATTATAACACTTGTATTGTGTACTTTTCGATGTGGCCAAGTTGAGATTTGCGTGCTGTGTTTCCGGATACGATCAAATGAAATCTGTAGATAATGGTCTAAAAAGAACTTCAACAAACAAAGTTAAATTTAAGCAGCAATCTCAAAATGGAACTCAAGAAGTGGGAAAAATCAACAATAGATAACATCTGGAAAAACAATGAAACAGCTCGACAATCGAAGAGATTTATATCACCCAACAAAACAGTAACTCAAAAATAACTCATATCTCCAAAAAAGATCTTTGTACCTTCAGTGGCCTTGTGACGGGTCACTGTTCAAGTAAATATTACTTAAAGCAGATAGGTAAGTTGCAAGATGATGCCTGTCGCTCCTGTAAAGAAGATATAGAAACCTCCTATAAAAGCACTCTTACAAAAGAGGAAGCAATTTTTTGATAAAACATATTACAACCATTAGATGTTTGGATGACTTCTCCAAATAAGGCAGTGAACTTTATTCGTCCAATAAGACCTTATTGAGACGATGCCTATAATCAGCAAGTGGAAACCACTAAATCAAATAGTGGTAGGACACTCTGATGAGGCTTACATCAAACGGGGCCCGCCACAATAGATCAAATAACTGGTCGCAGTGGAAAATGTACCTAACAAGAAAAAAAAGCAGTAATCTTTCTTATCCTACCTCAACTATCAGTAATCAGTCGTATCTAACCTCCGGTAACAAGTGTTTTTTTTTACTTTACTAAAATTTCAGGATAACATAAAAAAATAACATAAAAAGAAAAAATGGAAATATGTAATATAAATATATGTGTTTACAGGCGGGAGGGGGGGGGGGGGGGGCAAGGGGGGCAAATGCCCCGGGCCTCCCGATTCAAGGGGCCCCTCTAGTCCTGGGCCAACCATTTTTTTTTTGCTCGTCACCTTTCAAAACGTTACCTCTAAATGTTTTAAGAAAAGAGGACCTTAGAAAATAATTTGCCCCGGGCTCCCCAGCGCCTTAGTCCGGCCTTTATTAATATAATATAATAATATAATATTTACATATTATTTATTTTATATTATATTCTCAGAAACTGAAAAAATGCGGCCGGTGCCGGGTATAACCGGCACAATTCGAAATTTTTCCCTTTTGAAAGTTTGGTAGCAAACGGTGCCAAATACTTAAAAGGTTTATCTTTTAAAAGTCCGTTTTGAAATTCAGGAAAAATCAATGGTTATATATAGTTTTATTTCCAATTTTACAGAATTAATTTTTACACAATCTTACACCAGCATAGAAAACAAAAACGTAGTCCCACGTTAAAAAGCACATTAAATTACACATCATTGAAACTCGATCGTTATTTTAAAATAATTAATCATTGAAAATCTAATAGTCTTTCAATTAAATTATTTGCAAGATTTCGAATTTTTAAATTCAATTGAACTTAAAATGTGCCACGG